>NW_013665847.1:36956-45675 GCF_000517525.1 Limulus polyphemus | reverse complement strand
GCGCTGCCTATGGGTCGGATTGTTCATCGAAATGGAATTTTAAATAATTTCCTTAATAGGTTATCAGAATTTTACAGGAATTGTCAGCCAATAATAGATAAACAATAAATATTACAGTTGGAACCTCATTGTATTTAGAACTTGGTTATAAATACAGCCTTCCCATGTCTATCAAAATAGTGCATTAAAAAACAAGAAGCAAAAAACGAAAGAAAAACCTTTTTCAAAAAAGGAATAATACTTTGTAATACAATAACTGAAAGTTGATAAAGCTGGAGTAGGGCCACATATGTAGTGTAGCGTCGTGCCTGTTACGGTAAATAACTTAAAACGGAGTGGTTTCCATTTGCTAGACGAGTTTTACTGCTGTCGAATAAGTCTAAAGTGCATTTAAGCTTGAAATAACATGTTTATTCTTGTATGTCGAATGTTACTGTTAATTCTGGGTTGATAACGTGGCAATATGAACTATTGGCTCCAAATGTAGTACTGTGAATTCTGGCTTAATAAAATGACAATATGCTACCATGGCTCTTGATGTAGTACCGTGAATATTGGCCTGATAATGTGGCAATATGAACTATTGGCTCCAAATGTAGTACTGTAAATTCTGGCTTGATAAAATGACAATATGCTACCTTGGATCTTAATGTAGTACCGTGAATATTGGCCTGATAATGTGGCAGTATGGGTGATCTTGAAATAACATGTTTACTTTTATATGTCGAGAGAAACTCACTCTTTATTGTAAACTGTAACCGATATGATGTTATTTAAAAGTTGCAGAGAATTTCGTGTTCCTTTAAAAATCATTATGAAGAGAAATGTTATTATATCAGAACATATAACGACTCTTCTTCAGCAAAGTGCAACAACAAAGGTTTAAAAACGATAATAACAAACTAGTTATAAGAATAATATTATGTGTATTCTGCATTGTTCCGATACAATCCATATTTCATCTAGGTGTTTCAATTCTACACTTGTTATAATTTTATATTTTAATGACAAGTGGCTGCTTTACTTTTAATACTTACGGTTAAAGCTAGATTTGTTTGCTCTTCATGGACAAAGTTTATTGTAGCTGAAATAAGACAACATTAACAGCATTATTGTTCAAAACGATAGCTTTACTGTCTGGTTGCTCCTCTGTAGCTCGGCGGGAAGCCTGCGGATTTATGACGCTAAAAACTGGGTTTTGATACATGTAGTAGGCAGAGCACAGGTAGCCTAATGCGTGACTTTGCGCTTAACTACAAACAAACGGAATACTGTCTAGTGTCACTGATTCTTTTTAAGTTTTTTTGTTTTACTAAAATTATAGTAAATTATGCTATTCCTCTGATAAGCAGTACAAGCAACCCAAACGATATAGATCTCCACTGGTAAGTTTCTAGCCTATTAATATGGAACTATGAATTTTGGCTTGTTAAGTGAAGTACTATAAACCTTCGCTTGGTTGCGTGGGGCTTTGAACTCTGGTCTGTGACGTGTTACTGTTAATTCTGGCTTGATAACGTGGTAACATGAACTATTGACTCCAAATGTAGTACTGTGAATTCTGGCTTAATAAAATGACAATATGCTACCATGGCTCTTAATGTAGTACCGTGAATATTGGCCTGATAATGTGGCAAAATGAGCAATCGGATCTCAATATAGTACTACGAATTCGCGCTTGATAATAACGTGATTTATTGACTCCTAATGTAGTCCCATAAATTCTGGCCTGATAACGAGACAATATGTTATCTTGGCTCCTAATATAGTGAGTGAATTGTGGCCTGATAACGTGACAATATAAACTATTGGCTCCCAATGTAGTACCGTGAGTTCTCGCTTGATAACATGACATCAAGTTATCTTCGCTTCTAATGTAGGACCTTAAGTTCTGGCCTGATAAAGATACAGTATGAGCTATTAGCTACTAATATTGTACCGTGAATTCTGATTTGAGAAAATGATCTCCGCCTTAGAACGAAACATCTTTCTAGTTTCAATGGAGTTACGATCTATTTTTATGCGTACTTTTATATGTGTCCACCCATAAGCTTCAATCAAATCATCTTTTTAGGGTTTACAGGCCATGAAATGTCGTATACCAAAACTACTAAACACACAGCGATAAAGTACTGGAAACGACGAGGAAAAGGTATACGTATAAAGAAGGTCACGAAAAAATTGAATGGTGATATTTTTATCTTGTCATTGTGTTCTACATATCGGGGGAAATAACAAAAATATATACTGCATCTACAGGGTTTAACATGTTATATATAAAACAATATTGAATATGGAAATCAGCAACTCATGTGACAAACAGCCGATATAATGTTGCGGTGGAACAAAATGCATCAGAAGTACATTTGGCACTGTTTGATTGCTTTTAGCGAGGATATTTAACAGCCTTCTCCAACGCAAGATATTTACATACTCAGATCATAAAGCTATGTTCAGTTCAAGGATTTAAAATTTCCAAGACAGTGATATCCCTTATACTTAATGGTGTTAGAAAACAAAGGAATATGGAGCGCCAAAACCACGGCCAGAAATAGAATTGAAACAATCCGTACTACAACTACAACAAGCAAAGTACGGTGTCTTGCAACAGGTGAGGATCCACTACTAAAAAAAGGTTAGTGGCCAAAGCCATCTACGTGACCCAGGAAACAGTCCACAAATATCAGTTCTGCTGTTGCATACCTCAAGCAGATAGTCATGTTATTCCCTATGTGTTATTCCGCATGTGAATTTCTGTGCGTTCGGACAGTTGAAACGGGAGCAGGGAAACTGTTGTCCTCAAACACCAGATGGAAAGCTGTTTGGAGGAGGCGGGTATGCTATGAACATGACAGATTTACCACAGAGCTTTTGTTGTAATGGAAACAACGCAGCAGGGCTATTATGAAGATGCGAGAAAGAACATGACCAGACATGGTGACGTAGACTTTAATGACGTGGTGGTGTTCCAAAATATTGTTTTAATATAAAGTTCTCAACTTCTGTAAAGCTTAGTTGTTTCCTCATAACGTGATACACAGGTTGTTTGTTTAAGTATTGCTCTGTATCGAAAAATTACCCGCACACACACATACATACATATATATATATATACACAATTTAATGTAGGCTTACAAAATAGACTAGTTGGTGAAATGAGGGCAGCAGGAGGAAGATACATTAGAATTTGCGATACGTATTCTTCAACACTAACAATTTATGGTTGTTTCGAGTCAGATCGATGGAATCGGGTAGTTGTACCAATATCCACAAGGAGCTGCGACAGTATTAACATTGTACTGTTTAATACGGCCTAGTAAAGAAGCATGCACTATCGCCGAAAAAACAAGCAAACTGAAACACTGGTATATGTACGTTTATTTATACACACGCACACATACGTGCAAACGTATATACATCGTTTCATTAATTTATACTTTCAAAAATCAATGTAAGTTTATTCTCAAAATGGATATAGTTGATGAGTTACGTACATTTATTTGTACAGCGTGAGTTCGAATTCGTGCGATACCACAAATATTTCCCACCCTGTAAGCCGTGTGTGTGTGTTATAAGAGTGACGATCAATTCCTTAACGTGGATGGTAGTGTTAGAGTGCCTCTGACTGGTTCCCTTTCTTGTGGTTAGTAGTTCAAAATTAGAGACGGTGGCAAATAACCTTAATAGTTTCTTTTTTTCCATAAATAGGCAATAGAATACAATACAATATAAAAATATAAAGTCTATAGTTTACTAGGAATACGATATAACTGAAATAAACTAATATTCCAGTCCTGTTTTAAATTATAAATTAAACCGTAGATTTAGTAACGTGCGTAACATGAGACATTTTTTGTTTTCAGTTTGCGCAGTGCAATCAAACAATAGGTTTACTGTAAACCAGTTACCATGGTATTTAATATGTTTCACAGAGACGAAGAAGGTTCAACCATACAGGGGAGTGGAAAGTAGAAAATAACCGTTTCATAAGGTGGTAGATATTTTCCTTGCCAAACATTTTATTTTACCTTTAGTATTTCACCTGTGGCACAGCGGTAAGTATGCAGACTTATACTGCCAGAAGCTCGATTTTTGACATTTTTTCTGAAGATTATTAAACTTTTAAAGTCGTCTCATTTGTTTTTATATCTCTTTGATATTGATTGTTTTGCAAAATTATTAGCTTTTAGTCTTAAACAAACTTTGCTATAATTTGATCAAGAAAGGCCTTCTAGCCATTTGAAAGTAATTTAAAGAAGCAGAACAAAATGAAATATTTTCAACTAAATGTAATGTCGCTCTAAAAAATAACAATAAATGAAGAGCAGATTCACTATTTACAAGTTAATTAGAAAGCCTTCCTTTCAAAATTAAACTCACGAAAATAACTAAAAACAAACCTTTTTACATTACTCACCACCGAAAGAAACTGAATAGACTGCAGAAGTGTGAAGAATGACTAAGAACTTATGCATTTGACTGAGCAACATTTAAACTGGTGTATGTACGTGTTTTACACTCACCAAAAAGAAACCTATCATTCTATAGGTACTTGAAGAACTCGTAGCAATCCGCCACAATTTCATTCTTCGTATTGTTAGCCGACACTGGGTAGCTTGTACATAATTGAATATGTAGAGTTGTTTAAATATTTGTTTAACGACAAGTAGAAGCTTTGAATGGTATATTCTTTCATTTGGGGGGAGGGGAATGTGAGCCAGACTAGTTTCGGAGAATTCCACTCCTCATCAGTGACCCTGGACACTACCACCAATGAAATATCAGACCAAACCAAGCCTTTATACTAGTGAGGTATCGAAAATCAAACTGGTGTATTTACGTGTTTCACACTCACCAAAAAGAAATCTATCATTCTATAGGTATTTGAAGAATCCGCCAAATTCAGACTTTTTTCTTCTTTTAACTTTCATGTAAGCTGGAAACATAGTATACTAAAACATTCAACATCTGGTAGATCAAGGCTTATAGATAATGATGTGGAGTTAGAATCTACAACCACATCCTCTTTCTAAAAAAATGTGATCCTTTGTGCTAACTCTTTTATCAAAATTGATATTCAACTCATGGACCACGGACCCGATTTTACCAATGGTAAGTTACCTCTTCTTTCACCTTACATTGCCATTCTTGGAGATTCTAAACTATTCGAAAGCGCTCGAGTTTTGGGTCTTATTTTAAATATATATATATATATACCACAAGACAAGCATTTTGTTTACTGTGTTATTATATAACTCAACACCTAGTATAATCGTATTAAGATAATGATCAATTTTTCATCATTCTAGTTTTCCAAATCTTCCGGGATATCACATGCATCTAGCTTTGATTTTCTCTGAAAGAGTTTTGAATATGTCAGATGTCCTTTAATATCTTAAGTAAGGATTATATGAACAAAATAATTTATTTTCCATGCTACTGTTGCTAAAATGTTATCAGAAATCCTGATAATTTGTATATTGTTTATATCCAGGTGAAGCCAACCCCTTTAGTAGTCAGTGCTTTTTTGTAGCTGAGAAGTGTGTAAAAGTTGGACTAGTTAATTCTAAGAAGTGCTAACAAAAATGTTTGCAGTTTATTACATTTTCAACTTCAAGTATCCAACACTTGTTGAGAGCAATTTTATCTTTTGTTTATATTATGCACTTCATTAGTCTAAGTATATATATGTCTTACCATTAATTTTTTCAACCTTATTTTAAAAAGTTACACTTAAGGATCCTTATTGTTATTCACTTCATAATAAAGGTAATGATCATTGCATATTAACAGTTTTTCCACTGTCTATTATTGGAAGACATCAAAATTGTTGTTATTGCTTGTAGTCTTTGAACAGAGTGCATTGAAAGTAAAACATGAAAGAATATGAAAATAAAATAAATTCTGATTCAGTCACGGTGCTTGCCTATTTATACAGGTTTGATGTCAAACAAAATTCCTAACAGTTTGACCTTTGCAAAAATTGATACAAAAACGGTTTCAAGAACAACTGGACAACAGTGTTCAAAATAACTTAATTTTTAGCAAATAACTAATTTGATCAAATAATAAAATGCAAGGATAATATGGTTGATGACTCACTAACCACTCACTGCTGTTGAATAAAGCTATAAATGTGTGTTTTAAATAATAAACTTTAAGTGCAGGAACAGCAATTTGTAACTTTCGTGTTCTTATCTCAATAATGTTTCATGAAATTAGTTAAAGCTTTAGCATCTACACACGTTAAAGTTTCGGTGCAAAATATGTATCACATTAACCATGAAATGAAGCTAAAGAAGAATATATGTATTATGTTCCGTGAGATAAATGACTGTGTTTGAGGAGAAACTTCTAATTCTGTGGTTTTTTATCCTCCAAGTTTATAAAATTGTTAGAGTTAAATATTTCGGTACGGGTGAATGTAAAGAATCATAGATACAGTTATGACTGTTTTTACATACCATGAATATGGTTCTTCATAAATACATTGATAATTGAGCTCTCTATACGATACTGTGGTTCAAGATACATGTTTTTCTATTTTCACTAAACAATGAAAATAATATTTTGTAGAAAATTGTGAAAATGCTTGCTGATACACATTTTGAAAAGAGATATATTTACAGAATCAAGTTATGTCTCGTTATGATGTTTCTATTCTGTTTCAGGTTCATAGCTTCAAACAATCAAAGCAAAGGAACAAGTAACCCAAAGGAGCTATCAATTCACTCAACAACAATAGTGAACGATTTAAGGGAAAGTTTATGAACTTTGTATAAATGTGTTACTGTATAAAATCATTTTGCAGATAAGATTGTTTATCATTCATAATCCATTCAGTTTTCTGATATTGTGTGAGAGTGTGTTTGCGTGTGTATTTGTATTCAGAGAGTCCAAAATGTCCAGGGGATTACAGTTATTGCACGGAGAACGACGTTTCTAATGCGAAGATAAGCTATGGATATGCCAGGTTAAAAGTGTGAAAATATACATAAAATTCATTTCTTACAAATTGATAGCTACGAAGAAATATAAATTTTTTTTAAATAATGGTAAACGTAAATATCAGATTTTTATCTCTTCTTAGGACGAGTGATAACATATGTTATTCAAGACATATTCCGCAAAGTTTTTCACATGGACCTGGACTTTTGAGTCACAGTTAACAATTTAATGGACTAGACACGTCCAGTTTTAGATCAGTTTAAACAAGAGTTGGACGATTAATCATAATAATTCATTACTTATTAGCATTGATGTCAGATAAAATATTCTATTAATCGAAATTACAATTAAATCGATTAATGTCATAAAAACGATCAACTAATCGAAATTAGCGTGTTCTGTTATTTCAACCACCCAAGTAATCGAACTATTGCCACAATGATTTCTCATTCCCATTTTCGATTAATTCAAATTTGTTCAGATAAATAGGTTAGTATCACGACTGACGAAAATAATAAACTAATGAAGTTACTATATTTGATTATTCCAATTATTCAATACTCATCTGAGAATAATCAATTAATGTGTCTGACGATTAATGAATTAACAAATTTCACTAATAGCGCACAGCTACACAATTTATAGTAGTTAAAATTATATTCTTCAAACTATAAATGCTGGTTAGTTTTACTGTAGAATAACGGATGTTCACAGAGAAGAGTTATTGTTAAACGAAGAGCAGTTTTTTTTTAAGACGGTAGTCGTAAAAATACGCTAAATTGGACAGTTTTTAACGGGTATTTCAAAATACACTCACCAGGATATAACTGATAAAAATAGTGGCAATAAGTAAACATTCACTTAACACTTAAATAATGGGAAAAAATTACCAAGGTGGTGCAGTTCATTTTCACACAATAGGTGGATAGCAATTCCACAACGTCTGCATTTTATGTCAATTTTGTTCAGTTGTCGTAATTATTTCCGTATATTTTTATAAGCATTTAAAGGACAAAATTCTTATTAGAAAATTTCAAAATCATGAGTTATTTCTTCTGCGTATTTTTTTTCTCACAATTTCTATTCCCAAGAATGAGGTTTTCAGAAATTGTTTAACACAACGTTTTATTTGTTACAATTTCTTCTCACCATAAAATGTTTATATCCTGTAGTATTCTACCCTATAAAGTTTCTTCTCATTATCCTCTCACCCAATAAGTTCACATTGTCCTATATTGTTATCTTATATCTATTTGTTATGAATTTCGCGCAAAGCTACACGAGGGATATCTGTGCTAGCCGTCCCTAATTTAGCAGTGTAAGACTAGAGGGAAGGCAGTTAGTCATCTCCACCTACCGCCAACTCTTGGGCTACTCTTTTACTAACGAATAATGGGATTGACCGTCACATATATCGCCCTCATGGCTAAAAGAGGCGAGCATGAACGGTGTGACGGGGATTCGAACCCGCCACCCGCAGACTGCGAGTCGAGCGCCCTAACCACCTGGCCATGCCGGGCCTATCTTATATTTGTTGTTACAATATTCTCCTACATTACTTTTTCACCCTATATCTTTAATTTTTGAACAACATTTAGAATCCTTAACGAAATTAATTGTTCAATACTTCCATAATCAATGATTTTACAGACATATATATATATATATATATAACCAACTACCATACTTGAGAACGCGCGGTCAATAAAATAGTAGGAACAAATTATTTACCCTTAAGTAATAGTTAAAACCTTTAATTACGACCTGCATA
>NW_013665847.1:0-36946 GCF_000517525.1 Limulus polyphemus | reverse complement strand
GACATATATATATATATATATATATAACCCAAATCCAAATACTTGAGAAACGCGCGGTCAATAAAAATATGGAACAAATTATTTCCCTTAAGTAATGTAAACCTTTATAGACCCTGCATAGCCAGGTGGTTAGGGCGCTCGACTCGTAATCTGAGTGTCGCAGGTTCGAATCCCCGTCATGCCAACCTCCGCCTTTGCCTGGTACCAAGTCCAGGATGAGAAAGGAGGAGGGTGGAGTGCGGGGCTAGCAACTCCACCCTGTAAAAACCAACATGCTACAAGTAACTGCAACAACACCTTCCGTTGGGAAGTTTACAGGGATTAAAAAAACCCTTTAATAACTAATAAATATAATCAGTTAAAGTTTCAGCCAATTGTTATATCTAAATAAATTAATACTTATAAGCTCAAAGTTTTTTCTGACAAGATAATTATTATCAATAATTATTATTGATTAATTTCAGTCTAGCTTCTTTTTTGGTATCATTTCGCAACAAGTTGGAAATGGGACTTTCTTTACTAAAAGCTCATGGCTATTAATGTATATTTATACTAGATATACTTCCGCATGGTCTCCTAATATGTTCTGTTTCAAGAGTAAATAAAACCAAAATTAAGAGTAACTAATATTTTCATTTCTTGCCTTTGAAGTTCATATATTATGCTGTGTTGTAATCTACAGAGCGCATAGTTCTTCTAGTGATTCACGGCATGAGCACGTTTTACTGACGTCACGACAGTAAAAATTGCAACGTTATACATCCCTTATGTGACGTCATTTTAGTGGTTACTGATTGACTGACAGACAACATACTACTGTATAGTGGTGTGAATGGTTAAAACAAACGACCCCTCCTTGTGGCCTTCGGTCACCTTTTGGTGAAATCACAGCGACTACAGGTGCTCTAACAAACACATTTGAGCACAGAATGAAATCATTTCATTATAAAACTATAAAGAAGGTCAAACCAGAATTATCAACATATATTCTAGTAACAGCAACTCCAGATAGAAAACAAAAGTATTACAAACTATTATAGGGAAACTTGAATTGATGTTCTAATAAAACTTTTTTTGTGCAAGTGGTAGATTTTGTTTAGGAAATTTTTTTTGTGTATCACGCAAAAGCTCTAGATGTTCTAGTAACTCAATATTTTTTGAATAAAAAAGTCTTCTGTAAACCACGCGAGTTGAAGTGCGTGCAATGTTCAAACTGTTTTCTCTGAAAGATAATGAAAAGTCTACTTGTTTTCAAAGAATCTGAAATGTTCGATAATAGAACAGCTGAAATAAGTTTCCATTTTATTTCTCCCACTAAAAATTTAAAAGTAGCTGTTGTAGTCATGCTTATAAAAACGTAAAAGCTTGAATTGCTTTATATTCTTTGACATTAAATATAGAACGAGACTGGTTGTTTCTTTGTAAATATGAATGTCTGTATATATGTTTCCAACCGAGAAGGTTCATCTACCTTACTTTGTGACTGTAAATAAAAAATCAGATGGGAGTCTTTGTTGCTCGCCACACACGTTCGCGTTGTTTTATTTATTTTCGTACTGGGTATGTGCCAACAAATATGGTGTGACATAATAAAACTAAAACACTTCTGAGGAGAATACATAATGTGTATTTGGTAGAATATAATATCTAGCTATCCTTCTGTTTGTCTGTCTATCTATAAGCAGATTAAGATAGAACATAATTATGATGTTTTGTGGATTTTTCATATATATTCACAAATATGTATTATAAGAGCATTAATTCTCCTTCATTGTTGTTAACGACTTCAGACCTGGAGTGTCATTTGTATAACACTTTTAAATCAACACTAATTACAGTGAAAAATTACTTTCGGTGCAATGGTTAATATGCATTAATAGAATTAGAACAGAACGGTTATTACTTTGTTAAGTTTATACATTAATAGAAGATTACTTTATATATATTTGGTTAGTTCCGTTTTTGGTATTAAAGCGTTAAGAACTTATTCTAAACTTGGGTCTCAAGATTAATGATATAGCAATAAAACATATTTGGTGATTAGATAGCCTTCATAATTTTAAAATATTGAAACAGTTGTTTAATTACAGTTATAATCATGCATGTCTCTGAATTTATATTTTCATCATTGATTGCTCATATAGAAAATCACACTAACTGTTTGCTTAAAGTAGAGAAAGTATTAAATAGGTTACGTGTTTGGCTTGGCATGGCCTGGTGGGTAGGGTACTTCACTCGCAATTTGCAGGTCGAGGGTTCGAAACCCGTCACAGATGCTTGCCCTTTCAACCGTGACGTTATAATGTGACGGTCAGTCCCGCTATTCGTTAGCAAAGAATAGTCCACGAGATAGCGGTGGGTGGCATTGACTAGCTAACTTCTCGCTACTCTATCACTTGTAAATTAGGGACGGTTAATGCAGATAGGTTTGCGCGAAATTCAAACAAAACCATATTACATGTTAATAATTTTACACAAAACTGATGAAACGTATCCTACTAGTAAACATGAAATATCTCTGCCTGTTACCAGCATGAACTCAAGAGACAGTTCGAATAAGATAGGGTAATGTTAATACAAATATATATGTGTTTATAGTAATTATGTTATGACTACCAAAACATGAAACGCATTAAGAAGTAGGGAGAATACTCCTAAATCTTTTGTTTTACTTATACAGAACTGAAATTCAACCCAGTAATGAATATAGCTAATTTTTTACATTTCTTACGTTCTTAGTTAAATGTATTGTTTCATAAGTTGGGTACCCTCGTTCTTAGCGATTTTTCGACGCTAATCCTGATACCTCACTAGGTTCGGTTAAATTTGATTAGTTCCAAATTGATATATTTTACTAACGAAGCAAAAAAAAAACTACAAATATATATATGTATGCATAATATTCTAACCAATACTGTTAATGAAGGCAACATTAAAGAAAGAATAATGCATAACGTCACACCAATAACTATTAAAATAATAGAATACATTTTGTACTTATCAGAATTCCATCTTAAAAGAGTCAAGTTTGTTACAAGTAGGGGATGTTACGGAAGCGTAATTTAACTTATTTGAAACTGTTCATCTTATATGAATGATTACAATTCAACTGTTGTACATGCACAGTAACAGATACTTTATTGTGGGATACGTAAATACACGGACACTGTAGTTCAACCACACTAACGTCATACAGCAACTGTTGTACATGCACAGTAACAGGTACTTTATTGTGGGATACGTAAATACACGGACACTGTAGTTCAACCACACTAACGTCATACAGGGATATGAATAATCGTTAAAACATATTGTGATACGCTTTAGGGTATGAATTTGATGTATTCGTTTTTATTTCATTCTTTGTCAGGAGTAGTTGTAGTATTTGCAATATATATTTGTACATGATTTAATTAGGCGTAAATAATGGTCTGCAGATAACATGGGTTTCCTTTAATTACAAGCATAATGTGCTAATGAATAGTCCATTATTTCAAGTAAACGGCTATGATAAGCTCAAAGACTGTATATGTTATTTATTTCAGTCAATTAAACATGGTCGTTGTGTAACTGAATTATTAGAAATAGAGTATATTATGCATAAATTCTATACAACTAAAACAAGAATCCCGATTTTAGGTTTCATAAAGACTTTCATAACATAAGGACAGAAGAACCAATGGGGATCGTCACATCTGAATTGAATGGGCATTAATACACTTAAAATATATTTTCATTTTCTTACACTTATTTTTCCCACCTGTTTAATTAAACCAGTTACATTGAATAATCAGTAAGTTTTAACGTCACACAAAGTATTACTTTAAGTAATGAAGACAAACCTCTCTAAAGTTTAGTGTTGAGAAAGGACATGTTTCGAAGAACATTAGATATTTTGCTGTAACTGGAAATTTAAAGTCTAATAAAAATAAACGATCTCTGAGAAAAACATCCAGACGGTAGAAGTATGTCATTCGATGAACTTCGACGTTAAATCGATTCAAAACATCCGCAGAAGTAAGTGTAGAATTCATGATATACACGAGCTAGGAAGACTAATATACCTATTCGAAGACGGTTACAAGAGAGTGATCTACAAAGAATGTTTGAATTTGAAAGGCTTAATATTTCACGCGTGAGCATAAAGTTTGAAGAGGATCACAGAAATTGACAGAATGAATGGGAGGATGGGAAATGGACCAACGAATCAAAGATTGGAATTTACGGAAACTCTCAAAGGTTTTGTACAGAGATGTGAGAATGAGAAATTTAAACAACAGAGCCAAACAGTGAAACATTATAGTGGGTCTGTAACAGTATGAAGACATTGTTTCTGCTGTAGGTTGATAAATAATGGCACAATTGATGGTACTATAAAGAAGGAGAAGTATCACAACATCGTCATTCGTCACATGACACCCAGTGGATAAAGTTTAATTATCACTGGCTGTGAATTTCATCAAAATAATGGAGGAAAATGTACCACTCTCTTGATGTATTTAAAGAAGAAAGAAATAGCTGGTAATATGGAGATTGTAAAATGCCACCCGAAAGTCCCGATTGTAATTCAGTTTAAAATGTAAGACGTGTGAAAAGTATTGATGTAAAGGAAAAGCCAATTAACCTATGGCAACTGACAG
This sequence comes from Limulus polyphemus, assembly GCF_000517525.1. NCBI lineage: Eukaryota > Metazoa > Arthropoda > Merostomata > Xiphosura > Limulidae > Limulus > Limulus polyphemus. The sequence continues at coordinate 32,306 of NW_013665847.1, read as the reverse complement.
CAAAAATTAAATTATTTTTTATAGTTTCCAAACACTGAAAACATCTATACCTAATTGATGTAGTTATGTAGTTAAGACACAAGAACGACCTACTGAGAATTAAATAGTTAATTCTTATATGTTACTAAATTAAGTTCTTATGCCTATTACTGCAATATTAAATGGAAAATGTAACATATGATATTTTCTTTTGCAACCTTTATTAAAGGAGCCATCTATTCTGTGGGCACCAGGGGTATAAAAAAAAGGTTTTTAATGTTATAAGCCTTCAGACATACGATTGAACTTCTGCGGGACTTCTGTTCTGCTACAAAATCAATATTAGCCTGAATCCTATCGAGGTTTTGTTTTTCAGTTGAAAACGTTTTTTACGGGCAGTTTTTATTACTTATATTAAGATATATTTTTAGTAACAGAACATGTGAATTAGAAATACTCTAGAAAATATGAGCTCTAGCCAGTATGAAGTTCGTTCAGCTCGCACGTTCTTCATTTGTGATGAAAGTTTGATACCAAATAACCAATATCTATGTTAAAAATCAAATATTATCTTAAGAGCTTGACAGACTTGTCTTTTAAAGTCAGACAATCAGTTCAATATAGACTCTAAAGGTACTTTAAAATTTAACGATACAATTTTAACGTTATGTCTATGCACAAAGTAGTAGAGGACAAAATAATATTACAGACAACTGGCAATTACTCTAATAATTTAAACTATTTAATGTTGGTGAGTCTCGTACATAAAAATGCATGTGCTAGGGTTTTAGTATATTTTGCGACTAGATGGTGTGCCTTTTAATCATGCCAAATTACGATCCTCATATGTGTGTATATATTTCCCCGAGTTAAATATTTTTGAGTGACAACCTTCTGGTTACATGAATATATAAAGTTTTATTGATACTAGTACTTATGTATCTGTGCTTAAAATTTCAGCTAGTGTATTTATGCATAGAGTCATGTGAACAATAGTTATATATAATTCAGTCTAGGTGATGGAAGCACAGGGGTGGTCATTTTACGGGAAGGGGACCGTTTTATCTCACTTTCTTTTCGCGTATTTTAAAATTTCACCCATATTTGTTTCCATATGAATTCTATATGAAGTTTAGAATTTTAGTTTAAGAAAGAAGAAAATAGAATGAGATAATCGATGATGCGAATAAATTTGAATAAAGCAGTTGTTATAAAAATTATTCGACAGGCTAACATTAATTGTGTGATTATTAATAATTATTAAATTAGTTAAAAATAATCGGATGATTGCTATAGCTTGTTAAATTGACAAAGGGTAGTTGATAAGCTGTAAGAATATAATGATTATCCTTAATTAATCGGATAATTCTTAACTGTTGTTTGCCTGGCCAAAGTTGATTTGATATTTTATTAATCATTTTAAAAAATTGTGTAAGAATAACCAGGTAGTTGTAAGCAAGTAACAATTTCTGCAAGAATCTGACAGTCATGGGTATTTCCCAGGTTGTTCAATAATTATCGAATGATTTTTTAACGATTGCTAGACTACCCAAAAATTATTGGGTAAATAGTAGTAAACCAATAATAAATGAGTAATTGCTAATTAATTTCCAATTTTTAATTTTTCCATCTGTCCAGTACATCAGTTCTGTAATGGACTGTGAAACTCACTTTTGTTCTACAAATAACTCCAAAATACAACACATATAAACGAACTGTGTTCATGATTGTATTTTACTTTGCTTTATGTTTATTTTGTTCATCTGATTAATTAAAACTCGTTGTGAGGAAATGGTAGTTGTGTCATCTTTTGCATTTCATGACAATAGAGTCAGTACTTTCAACTCTAATATAAGTTATTATATATCAAAAAGTTTCTATGGAATCTCTAATTGTGAAAATGTAAACAAAATCACAAAACTTAACTGAGTTTCAGGTGGACTAGAACTATTGTTAACACACACTAAAATTTCTTATTAATAGGAAAAAAATTTAATCTAATTGTAAAAGAAAATTTGGTTGTAATTTATAAAAAGCTTTATATAGATATATATAGGTTACGAGAAATTGCAGGTAATACCATATCATAGCTTATTATGTGTACAGTAATTTTCTGTTCTATAATACATACTATAATACATACATAATACATACATACATCTTTCAAAGTTTTGTAAAACAATTAACTTCTTAAATATAACTGCAATTCTAGTAACAGATAGCTCAGAAATTGTTGGCTAGCTTTCATTTTGATCTTGTATTACCCTGTCTTTACTGATGTAACGATCAATGATCTAACTTGAAAGGTTTAGTATATTACTTTGAACGATTAGCATTCACAAGGTTTGTTTATTTGTTATTAAGCGCAATAACCACACAATAGGCTATTTGTGCTCTTTTCACATCAGATATCAAACCAGATTTTTAATGCTATAAGCCCACAAACTTACTGCTGAGTTTGTGAAGCTAAAACTGCATTTGTTTATTATATGTGTGGTATATACGCAAATTTAACCCTTTCAATGTTGTGTTAGTATACACTTAGTAAATGCATTGCAACAAAGCTAGAGATTTGTACCTTGATTTTTAAATTCCAATTGGTTTGTTTGAGTCATATTCTTAATTAATTTAATTAAAATCAAACATCTATAGTAGTTTTATTTTTTTAGCTCGATTTGTAAGTGATGTATATCTCCAGATTAGCATTAACATTTTTTAGCTGTAATTTCTATACATTGAAAGGGTATGAATATTTTTTTCTCCCATATCATAATTTCCAGTTTGTTTTGTCTAATTACTTTGGTTTTGTATTCCATTTCTTAAAGTTAGTCTTGGTTTCGATTATTTCCATTCTATCAGTTTCAACATAAGATTAAAAGTTTGTACTTTGTATCATTGAATAAGTTGATTTTGATTTTTAAAGAAATGTTTAGGTTTTTGCCCATTTTTAACGCTTTTTACTTCAAATAATATATTTGAAATCAATGCTTCTTCATTGCACATTGTAACGTACAAGTAGTACAATCCTGCGATAATACACTACACCAAACTGGGTAATGCAGGACATGAATTATTTTTGGGTAGACATTATCAGAAAGATTTTCTTAGAGGGATATACGAGATAAGTAAAAATAATAAAAAATTATGTTTCTTTTATTAAAATCCTGAGACATAAGACGCCATGAAGCTAGATTCTGAAAGAAGAACTAGAAGCTACTAATAGAATTCGGGAAAATTTACTTGATGTTTCGGTAAGTCAATTGCAACTTTTTTTTTTTTTTGCCATGAGGCAGAATAAAGAATACCCAATTTGGCTGTACAGCTTAGGCATACATTTTGCTGAAGTGAAACGACTTAATGTTTAATCAAAAGCCTTGCCTTAGGGCAGTCAAATTAAGAGGCGGGAGGTATTAAGGTATTTTTGATACGCCTATAAAGCCATGCTCATTAAAAACTGTATTCAGGACTAGAAGAACGTAAATTGAACATTAGAACTGGCTGATTCGCACCTACAGCTAAATAGGCAAATGAGGTTCGAGGTTAGTACATCTTTTTTAAATTTTCCGCATAAATTCCAATATTGTATTATATTTCTATTTTACACCAACGTAAACAAAGTATATGTTATTACCACGTGTGATACACCATTCGTTCATACTAGTGTATTGCTACGGTCGGGCGGCATTAAGACTATGTACGTTTCTATTAAATAATCAACAATAGTTGTTTATAATAATTCTTATTTTCTAGGCCCGGCATGGCCAGGTGGTTAGGACGCTCGACTCCCAATCTGAGGGTCGCGGGCTCGAATCCCTGTCCCACCAAACACGCTCGCCCTTTAAGATATGTTACGGTCAATCCCACTATTCGTTGGTAAAAGAGTAGTTGGCGGTGAGTGGTGATGACTAGCTGCCTTCCCTCTAGTCTTACACTGCTAAATTAGGGACGGCTAGAGCAGATAGCCCTCGTGTAGCTTTTTCTAACCGTTATTGAAATACAAGTAAAGATTTGGCACAATAAATTCAACATAATACTGGCTTATTTTATTATTTTGTATAATCAAAGTTTCTTAATCGTCATGGGACAATTAGTTCTTAAATGGAAAGAGAGATATACAGAAACAATAATAAAATAAATGATTTAAATGTAATGGATATTGTAAATAACACTACGGTTTTTAAAGTTCGTGTTAATAACAATTTATAATTTGCATGACTTATGTTTAACCACCTTTGGCACTATACATCTACATCGATATGTTTAAATAATATTTTTAACTTTTAAAAACGTTGTGGATCACCATCAATCATATGGATTCTAGTTATGAACAAAAATTTTCGCCTGCAACAGTTTATAAGAACAATGTAGTTGATGTGTTATAAATGTGCCCTTTTTTTCACCAAAACTGTAATGGACTCACTAGGTAAGAAGTATTAAAATTAAAAAGCTCTTTAAAACATTCTAACACAAGTACATTAATTAAGCAAAGTATAAAACTGTACTTTCTATGTGAAGACGTAATAAATCGTAGAAACTTCAATAAATATTTCCATGCCAAAGTCATAATAAATAAACGTTTCACTTGAGTTCTGTGTTTTCCAAATAGCAATCTGAAGTTCTAAGAGTATCTAAAACTTTTTGGAAGATATCCCAATGTGTTTGTTCATCAGATACTGATCTTCTTCAACTCTGCCCTTACTTGTACCTGTTTGTTGACCAAAGATAAGGGTTGCTTGAAATCTGACCATCAGTAGAGATTATACCACGGTATTCCATGAACATTCACTATATCTATATATATGAGCTAAAATGTTCCAATTTTCATCGCGAAAGTTTATTTCTTCTTGAATGTGCTAAGTTTTATGAATAAGCTTGATTACTGTGAAAATCGTTTTGATTAGCATAAAGGAAATTGAAATGCCTTTCGTGAGCAATGCCGTGACTGAAAGTTTCTAAAATATATAATTACTCTACACAGAACTTCCTGAATTTTCGTTTTATGTATTCATGGGTTAGATATATTTCTGGAAACTATCACGACTACGTGTTCAAAAAAGCAATATGGCGTGAGCAAGGAATAAACTCCTGTTAGTTATTAGTGATATTGCAGCAATCAGTCGCTGTGTGATCGATCGGATTTAGTTAAACATCTCCAGGGAGTTATAACATAGGTTTTATGTTTAAAAGATTGATCACCTCCATCCTCTCAATTTTTCTTGGCATCACCACACCCTCTTCGTTTTTGTGTAAGCATATTTTGTGGCATTAAAACGTTTATTGTGAACGTTTTAGAGAAGGGCGTATATGTATATTGTAACTACACTTCACATCATCGTACAATATATCACATATCAATCTTTTCATACAAATACCTTCATCAGTTATCAGTGCCAGTCTTGATCGGTACATAACATTGAGTCACTGGCATAATTACTGTGAAGGAAAATATTTGTTATACAATAAAAGTGTCCGTGTGTATAGTGTGATCTTAAAACCGTTAGACCGTTTCAAAATTGTTTGAAAGCTACTGAGCTAGTCATTGATTAATACAGAAGACTAATTGACGTTTCACTTTTAACTTTATTAAGGTATCTTCCATTTACTAACTTATGCGTTTGAAGGTTAGTCCTTATATATTCGAAAACAATGTAGAAGTGAAGGGTAAAATACATACGGTATACGCATTTATCTAGTTAGAAAATGTAAGAGATCTAAGTAAAATGCTGATAATACTGTATTTCAGAAAGATTAAGGTATAACTCTATTCTGCCACAACAATACTTATAACTGAAATTGCTAACAAAGAATTTACCTTAAGTTGCTAGTTACTTTGTCCTAATTATTTAATGTTTTAAGCGAAACGGAATATGGAATAGGGAGCTTATTATTTGTTTCACTTACATTTGGTCCACATTTAACCTTTATTCTTTGTTGCGTATACAACGAAAAATATATTTAAATGTGTTTCGGTTGTTTATTTTAATTATATTTTGAGTTAACCAAGAAAAAAAAACATGTTAAGAACTCATCCAGCCACCTATCTGTCGAATCTCTTAGGTGGTCAGATTGAAAATTGAACATACATATCGTCGTTCATCACCCAGCTTATAGATGTGTAAACAAATAGGAATAGCGTATGTAGGTGTTCTTGTTCGCTATAAAGAATCTTGACGTCACCGTTGATCGCCAGAGCTTGCTAAAAATTAATGATGGCGTATTGCAAAAAAGTGACGTTATCTTTCTAAGGATTGATAAGCATAGCCTATATACGTGGTTTAAAGACACCGCCGTTCTGCGTGATTAACACTGACGCGAAATAGAATGAAAGTTGCTTCTGAAATATTGTAGTCCGAAAGAGGCGGGTCTTCGTACAATATATGAAGAATTTGTTGTTTCGTTAACTGAACAGCTACTTCAAAGCGCACTAAATTCACTTTTTCCGTCAGTTTGTTTGTTTTTGAATTTCGCGCAAAGCTACACGAGGGCTATCTGCGCTAGCCGTCCCTAATTTAGCAGTGTAAGACAAGAGGGAAGGCAGCTAGTCATCACCACCAACCGCCAACTATTGGGCTACTCTTTTACCAACGTATAGTGGGACTGACCGTCACATTATAACGCCCCCACGGCTGAAAGGGCGAGCATGTTTAGTGTAATGGGGATTCGAACCCGCGACCCTCAGATTGCGAGTCGAGTGCCCTAACCACCTGGCCATGCCGGGCCTATTTTCCGTCAGTGGTAAACTAGTTGTATTTACCCAGTTGAACATATATAAATATTTGAAAATGTATTTTATGTATTGGAATAAGTTTTTTTACAAGAATTTCATGTAATCCACATTTTATATGTATGTTTTTGCCTTTGAATTTCGAAGTTGTCATTACAGTCATCACATATCAATTTAAGATTTTTTTTTACTTCCAACAAAGGAAGAGATAGACGAAAAAACTACATTGTTAAGCCCCCCCCCCCCGGTTGGTCAGCATTATGTTTACAGTTTACTTCATTCAACTGAAACGATATTTCTCTAGAAATAAGAACTGCGTACATAATATAATTAAGAAAAGAGCGAAGGGTTGAAATAAGACAATATTGTGATGAAAAAATAAATTATCTTAATCACCTGTACTATGACGACACTGTGATGTACACGAAGGTTTACCAAAAGTGTATAGATATCCGTCACAAACGTCGTTTTAGCTAAGAAGACTTATATCTGAGATCTTGTATATGGTCGCGTCATCTTTATTATGGTTGTTTGATATAACGAAGTATATGCGCGTCATCTTTATTATGGTTGTTTGATATAACGAAGCATTATGTGCGTCATTTTTATTATGGTTGTTTGATATAACGAAGTGTTATGTGTGTCATCTTTATTATGGTTGTTTGATATAACGAAGTATTATGTTCGTCACCTTTATTATGGGTGTTTGATATAACGAAGCATTATGTTCGTCACCTTTATTATGGGTGTTTGATATAACGAAGCATTGTGTGCGTCATCTTTATTATGGTTGTTTGATATAACGAAGCATTATGTGCGTCATTTTTATTATGGTTGTTTGATATAACAAAATGTTATGTGTGTCATCTTTATTATGGTTGTTTGATATAACGAAGTATTATGTTCGTCACCTTTATTATGGTTGTTTGATATAACGAAGCATTATGTGCGTCATTTTTATTATGGTTGTTTGATATAACAAAATGTTATGTGTGTCATCTTTATTATGGTTGTTTGATATAACGAAGTATTATTTTCGTCACCTTTATTATGGGTGTTTGATATAACGAAGCATTGTATGTCTCATTAGTCTTTAGTCTTACTTTTCAATGGGATATAAGCTAACGTGGTCATGATTATTATTGTATGCGATAACCTAACTGGGATATAAACTAACGTGGTCATGGTTAGTATTCTCTACGATAACTTAACAGGGATATAAGCCTACATGGTCATGATTAGTATCCTATACGATAACCTAACTGGGATATAAACTAACGTGGTTATGGTTGTATCCTATACGATAACCTAACTGGGATATAAGCTCACGTGGTCATGATTAGTATCCTATACGATAACCTAACTGGGATATAAACTTACGATTACCTGACTGATTATTATGAAGTTTCTAATTATCTTATTATTCGATACTCAATACTAAACTAGCTTTTTATCTTACGTTTCAGACGCTAACCTGCTACTGTCTTCAGGCAAGTATTTTTAGCTGCGGCATAGCGGCTTATAGAAAGGCTCTGAATTTATTTTTCCCAAGTACAAACTTTTAGCTCATAGTTCCCTCATATTTTGACCGGTTTGAAATCTAATTACAGTTTTGGACTCAGAAGGTCAAGCCTTTCGATTGGTGTATTTGACCATGCCTCAGGTCTCATAGATTAATTTCGTCTAATCCTGCTTTAAATAATTTTAATTTGTGGGTAGGCTGGTAGATATCCTGATGAGTAATAAAATTGAATCTGGTATACACACGCTCCACGCTTGGTACTGCTGGCACACAAAAATAGATCTAATAAAAAGGAAAAACAAAAAAGGTCTCACAGACTAATTTACTCTAATCCTGCCTAAAAGAATTTCAAGAACTTGGTAATACCGATCTATCTCTAATAGCCCACCATACAATAAGGAAACCATAAAATAAGATGGAAGAACGATATTAAAATGATAGGGTATAAACCACACCAGAGACCAAAATAAAAGAAGCCTTCTACATTCACCTAATTGATAACACACACGATAAACTAACTTAAAAACTAGAAAAACCTGGATATCTTTCTAAAATTCATTTAGATAGTTTATTAAAGTAAATCAGCTTTTCTACCAAGAAGACCCACAATCAAATCTCAGCCTTTATACCGCCAAAGAAACAGTTCTTTTCTCTGGAGAGTGCAGCAAATTCACACTTGAAACGTAGGGTAAACTGGTAAGTAAGTAATATTTATCGATAAAAACGTTAGTAACTACCGAGTAATAAGATTACTATAGGATACTAACCATGAGAACGACTGATATCCGATCACTTACCGTAAGTACTTGTACAAATTGATGTCTCTGATAATAAGAACACACTGCAGATATTACGGCAATACATAATATATATATACAGTATTCCGAAAGTTACTGAATGTAATGAAATTTACACTTCAGGTTAAAAACTTAGCTGTGATACTTATTATGATACTGATATATGCTTAGCTGGTACGGTAGTATGATGTTGATATATTATGTCAAATTTTACCTTCCTATTCAGACTTACATGTTAGAATTTAAGACTTTTAGTTTTACTTTTTTATTCAATATTCCAGAATTATATACATGTAGCTACAACGAAAGAAATATTACAATGATGTCCGTTTCCTCGTTTGTTTGCTAGATTGTTATATCTTAGAGGTCACTATTCTGACAAATAATTGTCCAGTAGACAGAATAAAAGGATACATGTGGCAGTAAAGAGTGACCTACAATCAGCTGTGTTGACTCTACGACCTAGGAATTGGCAGACGTACGTACCTCTTTGGTAGATTGATGCAATCTATGTGTTGTATATATGGCAGAGCTAATAAGGTTATCAGCCTCCGTCCCTAATTTTCAATTACTGGAAGGAAGGCAGTCATTCAGGAGCACCGTACAACCCGCCACACACGCTATAACACACCCACACATTAAAATGGAGAAAATATTTTGTAGTGTCACGCGGATTCCAATCCAGCTTGCTAGCTCCGATGTCCAGAGCACTATCACAGCAATCCAGCTTGCTAGCTCCGACGTCCAGTACACTATCACAGCAATCCAGCTTGCTAGCTCCGATGTCCAGAGCACTATCACAGAACCAGCCTGCGACGTAGATACATCTAAATTCAAACTTATTATGAATATTTTGTTCGGTTTGAACGTTCTGACAAACTGTAGTAACCCTAATTTTGTGTAAACTATTTTCCGCATATTTTCAGTATTTCAAGATTAATTTAATTAATTTTATAGTTGTAATTCTATATAATCCTTTCTTGAACATAAATTTTCGGTATTGTTAATTCTAAAATGAATTCAAACAGGAAGCAGTACAGTATATGATAAGTTAAATTACTCATATTTTCATTTAACATAGAAGCCAGTCTTCATCTGTTTTACGTCCACTTGTCTATATTTTATAAGCATTTATTTTTATTGTGCTATGTGTCTGTTTATCTGAAAATAAAGGTTAGTTCGTTATGCATGTATACCAGTGTTTCTTCTGTTTCCTGCACTCGCTCTATATTCATCTATATCATTCATTAAACTATGACTTACGGTACAAAGCTATTTTTTGATGCAAGAAATATCTTCCTCAAATTTAACTAAAATATAAAGTATTGATCTTGTCGACAATGGATAAATATGTAATTTCTTTATTTATTTGAATTACGTACACATACTAGCTCTATTTCTCTTAGCAGAAATCTGTTGCATTTTTGCGCTTTTATTTCTAGCATCTAAATCAGTTATGAGATATTATGATCAAAGACAAACACTATATTTAGAAAAAAGGAGCACGGCCATTTGAGAATAATTAAACATGTTTTTTTTTTTATTTCCATGCAACAGTACAAAACGCTTTTGTATAACAAAATCTACCGTTTCTTTTGTAGCTTTGTCTCTTCTTTAAGGCAATATTTGTTCAGGGAGTAAACATGTTTTTACAACGAGTCGTGATAAATACAATTCTATAAATAAAATAGGAAGTGAGGCATGTATATGTTTCGATAAATATATATATTTGAAGATTAATGAATTTTATCAAGGGTCCATAGATACGGCTCCCGTTCAATGGCTTTTGTATTATCAGCGTCACCTTCTTGCACAGAAGACGACATGGAGGCGCAAAATCGATACTGAAACCTGCTTGCTGGAGTTATAAAGAGTGGTCGCTGTGTGTAACCTCACCGATCGTCAGATTCCTGCAAGTTGTGGTTAGCTCTGTTCTTCTCAATCTTCAACAAGTGCTTTAAAAGTTGGATAGTCAACCCTTGAAAGTAGAAGCAAATGTTTTTTCCCTGTTTTCGTATAGAAGCAACTTTTATTCCAGTTTTATACAGGGATTAATATCCAGAAAATTATCAGTACTGACCCGCAGACGTATTATAGGTTTTAAAGCAGGTATAGTAACAAGTGTTTAATTTTTTCAATGTTTGACTGACGTAAGGACGGATATATGTGATATCAACCTTTTAGGTTTATATACAGAGCTGCTACAGTCAAATTAGTTGGGTAAGTTAAATGTTAATCCCATTCGTAGCATATAATTTGAAAAAAAAAAAACCTTAACGTATTTCCAAAATAATACTTTTAATGCAACAAATTGAGTTTAATGATGCCTTTGATATGTTTAAAAGAATATCTCGAGGCCATAAGTACCGATTACGCTGCACCAAAAACCGTCAATGTAGACTGCTGAATCACCCATCAGCAACACACCACGTAGAGTCAAAGGTAATACTTTATGTATAATTTCTAATTGCTGTTTACATATGTTAAGTGGCGATAAGTATCAAAATACACATTGTCACTGTGTTTTGGTTACACACTTTGCATACTTATCTATTTATTGTATGTAAATATATTTAGGCTTCTTATTATAATATAGCTTTCTTATACTAGAACTGCTAAAATATGTCTAGCTTAAGTTATTCAATTTTTATGCATCATCGTATGCATAAAGGATGTTGATCAAAGGGTCTAAAATTATAACATGTGATATACTATTGAAATAATTTCACAGTTTGAGCTGTGGGCGCATTTATAAAAGTTGCAGCCGATTTCACTATTCGATGAAAGTAGCCATGTTCGCTGTAGGTGGCGGTGACTGGTTGCCCTCCCTCTGAACAGCAGTCTGAAATTAGGGACAGCTATATCAGACTGAATCTTGGGATCTTTGATCTTGTCGTTTAGTACTTCTTTCGAATAAGTGATTACGATTGATCACAAACTAAATAACTGTAAAATATCTAAAGAATTGCAATTGTTTTCACGAAATTTGTTAGAGATGAAACATAATGATTTTTAAAACTGCAATTATCATTTTCCAACTTAGACCAATTCAGTCTTTTTACTGTAACATTCGTTAAAAAAAAACGAGCAAACTGTGGCATTAAAGATCAGCCAACAAACACGGAAGAGGTCCTTTAACCAAATGTTGTCTTTCCAGGAAAGATCAAGAGAACATTAGAATTATTATGAAAGTATCTAAAATCTTTAAAATAATTGAACTACAGTGTGATATAGCTCACAACTTGATGAAGGTCAAAACAGAAACGAGCTTTACGAAATAGCTCAAGGTGAGAAAAGGCTAAAAGATTATCGTTCGGTCTATAACAGAAGTACTTTTAGCAAACAGCTGTAACAAATCCATAACTACTCATTGTTTCGTGGCTGATTTATTTCTTATCCCTAATTCCAAAAAAAATTGTGTTAACTGCCTTTACTGTGCTAAGTGCTTAACATGGGGAACCACTTCACTTGTGTTGGCCTTTAGTAAACTGATAAATGTTTACAGTTTTTATAAGAAAGACTACTGAAAGATTTATATAGCTTGTTTTGCGTGTAATGAACTAATCTTGATAAAGCTACCTAGAGAAGTGTAATTAGTATTTGACTTTGATAGTTTTTACGGTTAATATTTGTCTGTATAGACTGTATACATAAAACCGTATATCAATTTATCTTTCTGTTTGATAACAAATTTCACCGTCAGTATTTTTTAAACAAAGACACGCATACAAAGCATGAAATTTTATATATATAATAATTCCTTATAAATGATTTTGGGAAAAATTACCTCAAGTTTTATAAAAGGCAAGTTGATAGTTCTCGTTCTTTTAGTATAACCAAATAACGTTTGTTTGTTTTAGAGCAAAGCTACATTGAGCTATCTGCTGTGTCCACAACGGGAAAAAAAACCTTGGATTTTAGGGTGGTAAATCCGTAAACTTACTTCTGTCCCACCGGAGGACTGTATGATAAGAATGATGTTAGATTTGTACAGAAGACTCAATATACTTGTATATATCTAAATAGCTTGTCATAACATTGTGTTATCATTCATCAATGATTAAATAATCATTTTGTCATCAACCAATATCAATATCTAAAATTTCAATAAAAAATCGAGTAACACTCAGTGCATAATAATAGTTTAGGTATTGTATGCTTCAGCAGTTTGACCTTAACCTTATTGAATGGTTCGAACTGACTCATTGGCTTTTTAAATTTTTTTATCTGAACTCTTTATGCACCAAATTGCTTGTAGCTCAACAGGTTGTTGGTTATGGGGTTCCTAACAACACTCACACAAAAACAAATGACATTAATATTGCAGTCAATCCCATTAATAATGAATGGCATTTCGCACATGGGTTACATATAAAGTGAGTAATCTCACCCAATTTTACAACAATTATTGTAAAAGGCAAAACATCAAATACCTTAATGTGATGGAGCACGTGGTTTCCTCCGGTAGTGATTGGAATAAAACAAGTCAATCAGTGGACAGTAAATACCTTAATGTGATGCAGCATGTGGACTCCTCCGGTAGTGATTGGAATATAAACAAGTCAATCAGTGGAGAGTAAATACCTTAATGTGATGCAGCATGTGGACTCCTCCGGTAGTGATTGGAATATAAACAAGTCAATCAGTGGAGAGTAAATACCTTAATGTGATGGACCATGTGGACTTCTCTGGTAATGATTGGAATATAAACAAGTCAATCAGTGGAGAGTAAATACCTTAATGTGATGGACCATGTGGACTCCTCCGGTAATGATTGGAATATAAACAAGTCAATCAGTGGAGAGTAAATACCTTAATGTGATGCAACATGTGGACTCCTCCGGTAATGATTGGAATATAAACAAGTCAATCAGTGGAAAGTAAATACCTTAATGTGATGCAACATGTGGACTCCTCCGGTAGTGATTGGAATATAAACAAGTCAATCAGTGGAGAGTAAATACCTTAAGTCAATGTTTTCCAAACTTGAAACAGCGGCGCATCCTAACTCAACAAAGATTTCGCTGCGCCCCCCTTTATATAAAAATAATTTTAGCACATGATAACAGAAAAATCAACATTTTATTTGCCTGTTTTAATATTGTAAGGAATGAGTAAATGCGAAAGAAAAATAAGTACTGAGAGCAAATGATAGTTTGTTAAGTTATCGTCGTCTCCAACTTTTCCGTTTCTTCCGTTGTTATTTTAAGAATTTCCCGCCCAAATGCCGTGTCTCTAGCCACCAGAACGCTCTCCCTAGGGGGGGGGGGCACCCCACCGTTTGGTAAACACTGCCTTAAAGTGCATTCATATATATGATTAAGTAATACCTGGATTTTTTAATGATCCGATACGAAATTTGAAAGAGATGCTATGATAAATGTTCACTGTGACTTATATTCAGTTGCCTATAACGTCTCATAGATACAAGCTACATACATGATGTGTTTTTGTATTTCGTGTAATTATGAACTGAAACTACTGTGCAGAGATCTGAAAGTTGCAGAGAAAAACTTAATCTCATAACGCACTTATATTTTTTCATCTACCGCAGTTAGCGATCGTGACACTTGTATATATACTGCTCAATCTCGTGGGTGTGGTGTAGCGAAAGACACTCAAATCATAGTTCAACTCACGCACAAGACTTGTTAATATATCCTTATTTAACATGTTTCTGGTAACAGTCTTAATAGATAGAGACAAGTCATTCTGTCTCTGATAGGTCCGGGTTTGGCTCAGTGACTGGCCTGTTGAACTATAAATCCGAGGGATAATGGTTTTAGTACCATTATCTCCATCTAGTTACGCACTTTGGGGCCGTGAGTGGATGAATTATAGGAGTGACGGTCAAATCGCACTAGTTGATTAGAGAAGCCCAAGAATTGGCGATCGGTGCTGTTGACTAGCTGCTTTCCCAATTATTTATTAGTTTAAAATTAGGGACAACAAGTGCAGGTAGCTCTTGTGTAGCTTTGAGCAAATGTATGAAACAAATAATCTATTCTTGGTAACCATCTAAGTACATATTGTTGCGTAATTATGTGTATCGTAATCATAGTCAAATCATTCTGTTTCTGATGGCCATGTTTATAAAACTAGTCACATATTCACGCCTCTGGTAACCATTTCATTAGAGATTGTCATTGATCATGTTTTTCTTAACTATTTCAATAAATATGCCTCTTTTAAGATATTAGTATTGTATACCTCACAACCACTTATGTAAGTACAACCATATTAATAAGTTACAGGTAAACGTCTAGAAAAAAAAACATCGTTTCTCCGGCAACAATCTCAATAAATATAATTACACCAACTTATCACTAAGGAGATATAATCACGTTAGTTTACCTTTAATAATATCTCTGGTAACTATCTAAATAGATGGTAGGCAAAAACACATAAACTTACAGTATTGAAGAAAAAACAAGATAATTAAAAATTGTTAATTTAAATAAAGGAATGGGAATCAAAAAAGTACAGAAATAAGTTGAATCAAAATGCAAGTATTATATTTTCAAACCTACCATTGGGAACTCTAAAAAAGTAAACAAACTAGGCTGGAAATAGTGTCTACAATATTTTCTCAAGTTACAAATCCCTATTTTGACTCCACTAAATCAGAAAGTGCCCCATTATTGTAAAAATTATAAAACTACAAGCAGAACGGAGATCTCTATCGTTAACTCAAATTCAAATTTTCGGCAAAACCAACGAGCGAGAGGAGAACGGTATTATTTTATCTACGGTGAAGGATAGTGAGGATCAGTAGAAGTTTGGGGCTGCATCTTAGCCAAGGGGGTCAGTGATCCACATAAAACTGATGGAACCATAACTGCTGACAAGTACAGACAGATTCTGCTGCATCATACCATAATCCCAGGAAAAAAAGCCTGTTGAGAATGGATTAATTAACCTCTTTATGATCAATATACCGTTTCATCACATTTTATGTATGTTTGAAATCATTATGTTGCTGGAACACTCTCAACTACCATGTGGCCCACATAAAATCCCATATGAACATTCCTCAGGATGTATATAATTATGTAAAAACTGAGAAGTTCAAAATAAAACCAAATAACTACATTGAATTCTAGGATTCAAAGATTTTGAAATGATACTCCACAAGCATACATTGATAAACTTTATGGCAGCATGTAAACAAAGCGTAATGCTTTGTGTAAGGCAAAGAGTTCATTCCTAAAATACCACAGTGCATTGTACGACTTGTTCACTTTTATTTACTGTAATAATGTATTGTATTATTAATATGCATGATCTAATTGCCATTACTCGCTGTGACCCCATTAGGCGTATTGATTGTGTGCTTTCATATTTAATTCCACTACTGTACATTTAGCAACCATCTGCATATTCCTACCAACTAGCATGTTATTGAAACTACATATGTCACTGTAGCGAAAACAATGTCAGTCTGGATAAGCTTACAACAAAATTTCACTATTTTAAATGTCCCAGGAAAGGTCGTTATTGTTCCTGTTTCCCTTAATATATTCACAACATCGCCTCTATGGTAACCACTTTGAAACTAATTATGACTCTGATAACCTTTTGTTTGAAGCAATAAAGCTAGAGTAAAATTAACTGATCTTAAATATGCTGATACGTAATATACCAAACCGTTGAATAGAATACTTGAAGTGTTTTCGTGTTTAGCAACCGAAATGCAGATTTTTTTTTTCAGGAAAAGTTCATTTAACCATTTAGCGTGTTGGTTTTATTGGTCTTTTTTACCTGACTTTATGAGATTAATATCCATGAATATTACAATTTTCTACTTTATTTATAAAAGTTAAATAGAATACTAATCTATGTGGATATTATTTTTATAGAGGCGTGAGAGATAAAGTGCATGACTTTTGTAACTTTTTTTTGATGTTTTCCAAAACTAATATTAAACTAAGCGATACAAGGGAATAGATAACATTCATCATACTGAACGTTATACATTAATAGATAATACGCAAAATACTAAAGTGTATACATATGTAGGCCCCATATCTTAAATAAAAAGAACACTAAAACTTTACTTGTTTTAGTGCTTTATCTATTATTCATGCAGTCGAAATTTAAATGTGTTCCTTTATTTTAGGGCAAAGCTACACATTGAGTTATCTGTACTTTGTCCTGTGTGGGGATTCGAATTCCAGATTCTAGCGTTTAAAGTCCGCAGACTTATTACTGACTCACGAAGAAATGATATTTAAAGTAAACTAGTTACATTTCTAGCTACAGACTTTCAGATCCTCGGGAAATCGAACTTTTTCGTGAAAAGACTAAAACAGGATCATTCAAGCTGAATGCTGATAAGCTTAGCATCCAGTCTGATATTATGTATGATGCTCTGAGGAAAGTTGTTATTTTAGTTATACCTTATTTGTGTACAATTTGATCTATGGTTAAGAAAAGGGAAAATGAACAAAAATATTAAACGGTGTTATCTTCAAGCTCGATGAATGTTTTTTAAAAAACAGAAATAGCATAAAACAGTTTTTCATTCATCTCAATGTTTCGCTAGTAGTGTATATGTTTCAACCAGTGGCATATTAGTTTTACCGCTAGAAGTCTCTGCTGTTGCATCAGATAACGTTGTGATGTTAATAATACCGAAACTAGTAGTATTGCTAGCCACTAATTAAAACATAATGTTTGCGTCCACCCTAGATCAGAAGAATAACGTGTCACTGTTGATTTCAAAGCTATGTATGAACTAAAAACCTGTTACTTAATCTAAATATTGCTAAGTCCTAATCTTTAAAGATAATCCGTAGATAATCACCTTTTATTATATGTCATCCAAAATGTAAAATAATTAACCAATTATAGAATCGAATAAAAAACACATAAGTACTTCCTTATGCTTTTTAGTTACCTCTCACTAACGAAGTCTGTTGCTTAGACACTTAACTCGTTAAGATATGTCTTGTTAATTCAAGCAATTAACAAAAGAGCTTTTAACAGTGCCATTTGAACAAGCTAAGACATTAATTATTGTTCGGCAATTTACTAGTCAGTAGGTGTGTATGTTTTCTTTGTTTTTGCTAAGACTTTGCTGTTCTTTATAATTTTCGCTCTGTTTAATAATGAATTAACAAGGTTTTAGTATTTTCTTCTTTGAAAAAAATGAATTTTCAAGTCTGTTTTTTGAAAAAACAACAAAACCTTTAATAAGGATTTGCACTTCAGACTTTGCATGATATGTTATAGTTGAAAACACACTTCTAAGACCCAGCCACGATTAGAAAACTGTTGACTGAACGTGATGTAAGTGCCTCCTTCTCTTTATTCGAGCACTTATATATTTTTGTTTCGCATTTTTAATCCATAACTGGAATATGCGCTGCTATTGACAGTATTGACTGCAGTGAACGTCCGCTTAAGTTGAAGAAAAGTACCACCCACAGATCTATAAACTCAAAATGGACAGGGAGATTTTTCTTTCTTTGAAGGTGCTCATTCTGCTGGTATTAGAAGCAATGAGTGTATTTCACTTCTTCTCTGACTTGGCATGTTTTACTTCTTCTCTGACTTGGCAGTACGTGGTTGAAATTACTATATAGTTTTAAATGAAGTTAAAATTTATCGTAACACAAATATAAGAAGAGCATGGTTATATTTAACAAAGATAAAAAATTGGGGGCAAAACATTCTATTCGTAGTGAATTCTTTGAGAAAATATATTTAACATAACTTCGATATTTCAATATTACTCAACTAATACCAAGATTGCAGCGTTGCAATCAACTCTGTAATATGGTGAATCGATAGTTTTGTTACATCACCCCATAGTGGCACAGCGGTATGTCTATGGATTTACAACGCTAGAAACCGAGTTTCGATACCCGTGGCGTGCAGAACACAGATAGCCCGTTGCGTAGCTTCGTGACTAACTACAAATAAACAAAAAAAGCCTTGTTACATCACAAAAGCAGTCCATATACGGTGGCAAGATAACATTGTGGGAATAGTGTATATAGTACCACACAAATTCCCAGTTTTCTTACTTAGGTATTACAACAAAAATATCCAGAAAGCTAATATAATGATAATAATAATAGATTAAATTCATTTATTAGAAAGTTTTATGAAAGAAAAACACCGGAAAGATCCTACACAACTCCCACAGTCACAGTAAGAGTTCGAAAACATTTTGATAGAAGTAAAATAGGAAAGAAATCCACGAAAACTCTCAAACCGTTGCTATAGAAATTTGGAAAATGCTTATAACGAACCCACAACTGAAAGTGCGGAGTGTTATATGTGTTGAATCCCAGATCTTATTATCATGAGCCCAACAGGCTAACTTTAGACCACGCCTGATCCACTACCATTTATTTACTCTCTACCTCTGGTCCTGAAACACAATAAACAATAATTCTTAGTATTACTACGGTAAACAACGGCCATGAAACACGTTTCATATCTTTATCAAAAATTAGATTATATACATTAAAATTTCGGTTTAGAAACCGAAAACTGGCGAAGTATTGGAAACCAAACTGATGAAGTTTTAGAAACCAATAGGTTTAAAAGCTGTGATAAAAATCATGTTAAACACGGCTTTCTTGTTCATTCCTTACAATTTCTCCATTTCGTACTCAAAATCAAAAGCATGTAAAAACTATTTCAACATTTCTTTTGTCTCCTACAAGTTACTGCAAAGGAAGTCTTTCTTTCAATTACAGAATTGGTCATTTGGGTTGGACGATGAGAGACAAAGGATTTTTTCAGTGTTTTGACCGTAACCTTTCGAGTAGTATACCGTGTATAATAACATGCGTTTCAGAGAATCTTTTGTGTCTCATCCTTGGTAATAGGCGAGTATCTTGAGAGTTATGATGAAAAATAAAACAGTCTTTCAAAGTATTTCGTGTTGTCAACCTGAACGAAGCTCGGGCGATGTATGGGATAAATGATCAGGTCTGAAAACTCTAAGACTCGGGCATAGTTATGCTTAATTGAAATCTTTTAACCATAGGGAAACCAGTCAACTGCACTCCACAACTATACGGTTACTCTTAACCAGATAGTGCGGTTGCCTATCTTTTATAGTTTCGGAACGTGCTGAATGGAATATCGCCGTCTGAAACCTGGAACCTTCCGACACGTTGAACATTAAGCCACACCTGACCCAAAACTTTCAAAAAGCCTATTAACATATTCTAGTCATTTGTTATTTATCTTAGTTAAATATAATATGGAACTTTGATTACATATTTCTTTGTTTTTTACGTATTTAATAAAAGTGTGGCGATACAGCGATATAAGTATTATATCGTGAAGCAGGGATACGATTTATGTATCTTCACGAAATTTGGCAAGTTTTCAGTAAACATTGTTCAGTCGTTTGTACAGAAAAAAATCAGAATTTCTAATAAAGTATTTTTGCTAAAAATTAATGATTCAATAAAGGAAGATGGGTATTGAGTACTACATGTTGTCTTTATTACTTTTATCAAAAACATTATATGTAAAGTAACATAACATAAGACAATATTAGTAATATAAATAATAAATTACAGACAAGATTGTCAAACTTTGTAACAAACCGTTGGTGAAACTTCTGTATCTATACGTATCGTATCGACAATGATGAGCACCCCTAGTATTTAACCAGAAAAGGGGGAATTTGTGATAAAGATTTTTAACATGCAACATTATATTTCGTTTCCCTGCTCTGGCCGTTGTTGGCAACAATGTTATTACAAAGTAATAAATTTCAAATGTTTATATTTTCTTTCAAAAACAATCAATTTTTTGAAATCAATGAATAAATACGTGTCCAATAAAGAATGACATTCATTTTTTAAAATATATATTTTGCCTGTAAAGATTACATGGTAAATCTTTCTAATCACGTCTCCTTTTGTTTTTCTTTAATATTAAGACGAAAGATTAACATTTAACTTAACCATTCATTAAATTAAATGAACTGACCTTAGCCTTAAATTTCTTTTCGTTTTCTCAAGCAAAATTAAATTTATATCTTTGAGGAAATTTACGTTGCTCTCGTGTTCGTTTGATCACTCACTGCTCGTTTTCAAACTGCTCGGAATTCGTTATTTAATTAAATCAGTGATTTATAGAATATTTTGTAGTCGAGCCCCACATGCTTAAGCATTCCATCTGTTTATTAAACATGTTTATTTTCATACGTCAGTGTCCAAGTGATTATATATATGATATTTAATGCTATAGCATGGCAGTATTGTATTACGTGTTTTCTTTACCTGCACGCGGGTTCGAATCCCTGTCCCACCAAACATGCTCCCCCTTTCAGCCGTGGAGGCATTATAATGTGACGGTCTATCCCACTATTCGTTGGTAAAAGAGTAGCCCAAGAGTTGACAGTGGGTGGTGATGACTAGCTGCCCTCCCTCTAGTCTTACTTTGCTGAATTAGGGACGGCTAGCGCAGATAGCTCTCGTGTAGCTTTGCGCGAAATCCATAACAAACAAATAAATAAACTTTACCTGCATTTGAAAACTATACGAATTATTCTGAAAGAGTAGTTACTATAGAAACATTTGTAAAGTGATTTGTAAATAAATACCCACAATAAGCTTATGTTATGTAAAGATCAAATATCCGTTGATAATAGTTTAAATATTGTATTAAAACATTGTCGTTTTAATAAAAAAATTAAAATATTAAGGAAAAATCCTTAACATGTAATCGAAATATCATTTAAACAACGTAGTGCTCTCCTAAGGATACTTAACCCTCTACTGTACACATAATGAAAATACGGAGAAAAAATGTTTTGTTTGAATTTCTTACTTAAATAGATCTATAATGCACAATAATTATGTTCTTGTGGACGAGAAAACCATAGCAATGATTTTGTAAGGAACGCTTAAACCTTTGCGTTAGATACATTGTGACTAATATTTGTATATATATATATTCAAAACACAAAGCTACTTATTACAAAAAGTTGAACCAGGCGTTTCTTGGTTGTTAGCATGTCAAACTTAGGATCAGAAAGTCCAATGTTCATGTCACGATGCCGCTGAACACGCGCCTTACTTTTAACTGTCAACGTATTATAAGGTTGACAGTCAATCCCAATATTTGGTTCAAAGCCGAAAAAAAAAAGCTTTTATGGTGGCGTATACTATCGATTGACTGCCTTTTCTCTAGCCAGTAGTTCAAAACTAGGAATGTTTGTACTTGGAACTTGGTGGCCATTAGTTGACGTGTAGCCCACGTGCGCGAAAGAAAATGTTAAATTAGAAATTATTCATACGAAGCAACATTTATAGAGTTGTTGCATTTCGAATTTTCTGTCATTTCTTACAGCAGATAAACGAGCAAAATATTCGAGTCACGCAATAAATACGTATTACTTTAGTATCACAATTGTTTGATTCAAGAGAATTTAAATTAGATTTTCCATGGCTCGATAAGGATTAAAATATCCAATAACTAACATACATTTCTGAGAGATTCTAGCCTATACAATATGCTGCCAATTTTAGGTAAAATAAAATGTGTTATATTGGTTATTTATCTGTATTTTCGAGGAATTTCATCCAAAAATACCACAACTTATAACTTATAAAGATAGTAATGTCCTGCAGGGAAACCAGAAAGTGGAAACTGTTTAATTTTTTTTTCTACTCAATTCGTAATTCGTGCAAATGGTGAAATCAGAAACAGATATGTGCATTAGTACTTTCACAGTTTTGGAATGAGCAGATTTGATATTTTTTTTGTAGTTAGATAGTATCTAAAAATAATGTAAATATAATAACAAAAAAAGAAGAAGATAATTTGTATCAGCCATTTCCTTTTACTGCAGTCAAACAGTCGTAGTCTGGCTGTTTTCAAATAATCTTTTTGAATATGTTTTTTATTTCGCTTTGTTTTTATACAGTAATACATTATTCACTTGAGGTTGCTTTACTTTAATCTCCATATGTCATAATGGCGTAAACATAATTTTACAGTTGGGATTATTGATTTTTCGTCATATTAAATCCTACAGATTATTTTTATGACTTTGTTCATTTACAAAGAACAAGAACGTAACATATATTATATATTTTAGAGTTTCATCAG
Source organism: Limulus polyphemus (assembly GCF_000517525.1). Classification (NCBI taxonomy): domain Eukaryota; kingdom Metazoa; phylum Arthropoda; class Merostomata; order Xiphosura; family Limulidae; genus Limulus; species Limulus polyphemus. The sequence goes on along the minus strand of NW_013665847.1, from coordinate 9,193 downwards.
CGTCAGTGGGTGCATATTCGATATTAATGGTGTAGCAACAATACAGACAATGAAGTTCTTTGGTGTCATTTCTTCAGTGTTTTTAGTTGAATGCACACAGAGCAAAAAAAACATTTGAGCATGTTTTCATTGCAATGTTCAACACACAGGTTTTTTTTGCCATGTTTTACCTTAATGGGCATCTTAATATTTAGTTTTTCTGGATACTTGATTTGCACATTCAGTTTCTTAGACATTCTATTGAAATATTTTTATCTGATATTGAATTATTTACATAATTTTCAAAATAATGATGTATTTGGGTTGAAAACGTGGACGAATTGTTGTGAATATTATCTTAAAATATCGAAATTTATTATATTGTACTTGATTTGTTTACCTTTTAATGCTGCATATTTAGTTAAATAATGAAACATTTGTCCCACTTCACTTTAATGTTAACTTTATTTACTAAACAAATAATAAGTATGTGGTAATTTTAACTTTATAATAAAACTTTTTTATTTTGCTGTTTATGTGATACAGAAGTTAATCTTTTATGATAATACTTAAAATTTAATTTCATGAGAGACTAATAACTAATAAATACAATTAAAAGAAGATTTTAATAGATGTTCAATAGATTATATAAAAGGAAACTTTTTATCTTTCATCTTAGTTTTAGCTTTTGTAAGGCTAATGGCTCATTTAGTCATGTGAAGTTGTATGCCTACTAAACATTTGTCGTGTGTGAGTACAAGTACAGGGTACGTAAGATCTCATTAAAACTTGACTGATTACTAGAGGGTATGATGGATCAGTTTGTTTTAGGAATGAGACGAAGAAATATCACGGGTAACTATGCAGCCAATTCTAATTATGCGGAGTTAATCGAATAAAGTCTGCCGGATATGCGTCTATAACTTGAATAAGGTATATAGTTAATCCTCTGAGGACTTTTCAATCAAAAGTTTTCCAAAAATAGATCTAGTTAAATACAGTGTTAAAGTCGAATGATTTATTTAACATACTTAAAACTTTGGAAAATAGTACGATGTCTACTTATCTTTTGGTGAATAACTTTCTCATTAATAAACCTTGGAAAAACTGAATCTACGAACAAATAACGTTACAACCCAAATTCGCTTATTAGTTTTAATGCGGAACAAACAAATGTTGAAGAGCCGGAACCAATGAAACCAATGTTGAAATCAACTTATAAGTTAAATGAAAAAGCTATTGCGGCAGTACATGGACCTTCTTCGTAAAACGTAACTGATGACCAGACATTGTCTGCATAATAACCTGCAGATTGCCACAACTATAAATATTCAGTAAAATAGAAGTGCGTCAATATATTGTGCACGGAGAGTTTAGGTTGTTGTACAATTGTATTCATAACTAGGATTCTATAAATGTATACAGTCATAGTGAGAGTTTAGGTTCTTGTTGTACAATTGTATTCATAACTAGGATTCTATAAATGTATACAGTCATAGTGAGAGTTTAAGGTTCTTATTGTACAATTGTATTCATAACTAGGATTCTATAAATGTATACAGTCATAGTGAGAGTTTAGGTTCTTGTACAATTGTATTCATAACTGGGATTCTATAAATGTATACAGTCGTAGTGTAAAAAACGTTGCAGAAGATCAACAGAAATATTAAATATAATGATGATAGCATCGGTGTTTCTGGTGTGAATCTGCACAAAGTGATTTTCAACTTACTTTTGCCACGTAAAAGGAATCTCTCAAACTAAGTTAGTTTGATCGTTAATCTGCGAGTGCGTTTTAGGGTTACAGTTAATCCCTTAGTATGGACTGTAGATTGTAGGGCGCTGCAGACTGGCTGCCTTTCTTCTGGTCAGTAATACTAAATTAGAAATAGCAGCAGGTAGCCTTAGTAGCTTTGCCATAAATACAAAATACAAACACACAAAGATATTTATTTACATTTTAAGTGACTATGGAGTAATATCTAGCGATTTACATTTTAATTATCATCAAAAAGCTTGAGGTATGCAGATTATTTGATAAATTTTGAACACCATTTATGTCAACTTAAAACAATTTGTATTTGTCCGAATATTGATGAATCATTTAAGATTATCAGAACACAAGTGACAGGAATAGCTTTTTCATATTTTCATAAAAATAATGAATGTATAAAAGAAGTTAGTATAAGTCATGAAGAAATAGAACAGATTATGTTAGTAAAGTTATATATTTAAAAAAGATGAAACTAAATTAAAAAATTAGAGAAAAATTCCACGAAAACAAGAGAAGAATAATTTATAAAAATATTTGTTCAAATTAAAGAACGGAGGGTTAATTAATGATAATGAATATGATTTGCTAATAAAGACACGGTCGCATAGAGACGTTTTATTTGGGGGTACCTAAAGTAAATAAAGAACGATATTGAAAAACAATACTACCTAATATTGGTGTATAGGATGAATTGACAGATGTTATTATGAAATGTAATAAGTCTTTAAGCACAAATGAATTTACTGTTTTACACAGGTTTCAGTTTTTTTGAAAGAAATACAAAACTTATATTTTCAGAATACTGTTTACCGTGCTAGCTTCGATATTGAATCATTATTTACAAATACACCTGTGGATAAAACACTTGATTTATATTTCAATTTTATTTTTGCTAATTAAATGCAAAACAGAGTTTTTAAAGAAATATTTATAAAGTTATAAATTCATCTATAAAACATTTATGGTTTGTGTTTAATTAAGAGTTATATGACCAAAAAAACGGATTTGCTAAGGGATCTAGATTAGCCCCAGTACTGGCTAATCTGTTCTTTCCTATGTTATTGTGGAAAACGTTGGACTGATAAGTGTTCAGAAGAATTCAAGCCTATTTATTACAAATGACACCTTTATTGTTTTAAAATATAACGTATATAGAGATGTTTTTAGATAGTAGAGATAAAAATATTTTTACAATAGAACATCAAAAATAATACAAACTACCATTTTTAGATATATTGAGTCAAAATAACAATAGGAAATTTATATGTGAAATATATCCTGAAAATACTTTTATAGATTTATATTTCAACTATAATAGCTTTATTATGGATTAATATAAGATTAATTTAATAAGGATTTTCGTCCATAGAGCTTATAAGATAAATATCACCATTACTTTAGTAAAATAATTTCATAACATCAAAAGTTTTGATAAAGCATTAGTTCCCACATATAATTACAGATAAATTTATTACCGATTACTTGAGCAAACAGTATATGTTATAAAATACACAGATTACAGTCAAGAAACACAAGATCTATTTCTTTACCATATATAAGAGCAATATCTTGTGAAATAAAAAAAGCAATGATATAAAATAAATAGGTCATATCCAAAATTTCAATTAATGTATATATTTAAACCGACCTGTAGAATTAACGATTTATTTAATGGGAAGATAAAACATCAAAATCACAGAATTCTAGAATTGTTTATCAATATAAATGCCCTGGATGTAGTTCTTGGTATATAAATTTTAGAATTATAATCATAGAATAAAGAGTAAAAAAAAGTTGTGAGTTAGCGAATTCAATTTTTTTTTGTTATGGTTCTGTTTATTGTTCATTATTATCCCTTCTATCTTTTAATTTATTTATGAATTTTTAGTTACATTAAAACGCTAACTCACCTTATAGCTGATCACGTTTATTTTGAGTAAATATGTGTGTATTATGAAAATGACACCAGCCTCCTTAGCGGTGACGTACAGATATTATTAATTTAGCAAAAGATTATGTAGATTTATGATTACACGAGATGTATTCTCGTGACCTAAGCAGTGAATAAGTACCTTACCATAAGCTTCATAAATAGTGTAAAGAGATAGTTTGTGAATTATTGTTGTTTGTCATTCGATATTGTTATTAATATAGAAAGGTGATTTTGGAATATTGTGTTGTTGTTTTTTGGAATTATTTTTTTCTTTTTCTGGTTCTTTTTCTTGATCCCATTATTTTGAAATAATTAATATTGATATTTATGTTTCATTCATTCACATTAGTATCAAGTCCTGACCAGGCACGTGTTTATTGACTGTATTTTTGGTAAGTGCTAAATTTTATTTCAAGTGCTGTTACAGTTTAATAAATTTGAAATCACAAATAACGACATCTATTATATTAAAAGTAATTCTGTAGCACTTTTTGTTCATTTTAATTCCGGTTTAAATATATTTATTAAGAGAATCTCTTTAATCCTTAACTGTAAATCATAATAATTCTTAGCAATAATTTCAAGGTAATTTTACTTGTTAGTTCATCATCTTCTTTCAATGCATGTTCTTTTATACTTCACTGCTTTAGCGATCATAAGTCAGTGTGTAACGGTCTAAAATAACACGCCGCTATAACCAGGGTTCAATAATAAAAACGTTTTGATATATATATATATAAGAGAGGGAGCAATATTTTTAATTATTTTAGACAAAATCTCGTTACAGTCAACCAGTTATGTGTCAGAAGTTATAAAAGTTAGCTGTTCGTACATGGACTTCTAATAATTCAAGGTTTTCTGACATTATAAGATTGACGTACCAATTCCTTGTTTTTTTTTATAGGTTTTAAGTTACCCGACTTTAGCCAAGATAATCACACGTAATAATATTTTTCTTAAGTCCCCGTTTCAGAATCGCGTTATCACATGAAGTGCATTAGCAGTCCCTGAAGGATTATGGCAAATCCCTGGACAGGATAAGTTTCCAGAGAAGTTTAATACAAGGACAAAGACGATTTAGAGTCATACGATCTTTCTTTATAGAGTTTGATAAATTCCCAACACATTTAATTAACTAGGTCGTCACCATAACAACACTGCTGACTTTATACTACTTTTATATAATTGTAATCGATAAAAGTTTATGCATTTCGTTATTAAAAAAAAACAAATCAGAATATCTTAGATTTTATTTGTATTATAAGTTTGGCAAATCATATTAAACAATTAAACTTTTGCGCCTTGTTAAACGGAAGAGATTTCAAGTCGACATTAAATTAGCTCTTTAAATGTTTAGGGATTTATTTTAAGGCCATTCTGAAATTGTGTACGAGTCAGAATTCTCGAATGACATACGTGTAAGTAAATATTATGAAGCTTTAAACCTTTTTTTTAACCGTTAGCTGTTGAATAGATTAAGATTCTTTGAATATCTTACCAAGTTCAAAAATGGAATTAGTCTGGGAATCTAGTCTGTTCAACCATCAATGAGACGCCCTTTATCCTCGAAAGACCAAAGAGTGTTTTCAGATAAAATTTACCATTTAAAGTTTTAACATCTGAACAGCTTAATAAAAATCAGATTACTGAAAAAAATGATAAAAGATGATATGAAAATGTTACATGTTCTTAAATAATCACCCCATTATTTTATTAGATTTAAAAAATATTGAGAATATCTTGAAATATGCAGAAATATTTAATAAATTGAAATTTTCCTGTCGTTTTTGTTTTAGTCAGTGGTAATTTTTCTATAACTTTTAAAAAAGGAAACTGTATAGTGAGGGCTTAAAGTTTGATTAAATCACGTATAATTCTAGATATTTGTATACAGGAGAAAACTGACATATGAAAAGTAAACAATTATTTTGAAGGATGCAAAGCTCAGACTACTATTGATTAGTTTATACACGATGCAAGTTATTAAATTAGTTCCTGATTAAACAATAATCATTACTTTCCTTTTTATTTCTGCCATGATTGAGAAAATGTGCTATTTATTGTATCATTACTATTTCTTACATCACTAACACAACTAATAATTATTACCAGCCTAAATTAAAACTCTAATTGACACGGTGGACCTTTTTAATTACTTTTCTCGTGAAAAGAATAAGGAACACGAGGATTTGGTAAAGCCAGTAGGGATTATGGATAATCATACCATTAGGGATTATAGATAATCGTTTCTTCCTAAACCATTTTTAAGTTAGTGACTGCATAAAATTATAATAATTACATAAGATCAGTTGCAGTGAAATTGCAATGCTAAGAACTTGAAAAATATTCTGTTGTTTAAAATTTTTTCAACTATAGGAAAAAAAATATTTTTGTATTTTACAAAAATGTGATAACATCTTTGTCGTTTCATTACAAATATAAGTTATAATACATTTCCACGAATTGTACAGGTAGCTTGTTGGATACGATCTGATGGAAAACGTGTTGGATTAGTTTAAAAGATATTTTTGGATCACATTATTTGTGTTGATCATGCGCTAGATTAGAGGGTGATGAAATACAAAAGAAGAACTATAAACTTTTTAAGTGAAATAAATTTACTTTAAGAAAGACAACGACATTTTTAACAAGAAATCTTCTATAAAGGTCGGCATTTTCACTCTATTTAGATTTTTTTGAATATTAAAACATACCATGAATGTTGAACACCGACTGAGCTTTTATTTGACTACAGAAATGTATTTATAACTTAAATAAAAAACAAAAAGCTATTTATTGCGTTTTTTTTTAGTAGAGCTCATTTTTTTATATTTCATATAATTATTGATATTGTGTTTCACCAGAAGTAACCTGCCTGTAGACAGTGAATGCTCGTTTTAAATGTGGGATGTTCTGAGATTTATTTTACTTCATATAAATATTTATATTATGCTTAACCAGAAACGACCTGCCTGTAGACAGTAAATGCTAGTTTTAAATGTGGGATATTCTGAGATTTATTTTACTTCATATAAATATTTATATTGTGTTTCACCAGAAGTAACCTGTCTGTAGACAGTAAATGCTAGTTTTAGATGTGCGATGTTCTGAGATTTATTTTACTTCATATAAATATTTATATTATGTTTAACCAGAAGCGACCTGCCTGTAGACAGTGAATGCTAGTTTTAGATGTGGGATATTCTGAGATTTATTTTACTTCATATAAATATTTATATTGTGTTTCACCAGAAGTAACCTGCCTGTAGACAGTAAATGCTAGTTTTAGATGTAGGATATTCTGAGATTTATTTTACTTCATATAAATATTTATATTGTGTTTCACCAGAAGTAACCTGCCTGTAGACAGTAAATGCTAGTTTTAGATGTGGGATGTTTTGAGATTTATTTTATTTAATATACATATTTATATTTTGTTTCACCAGAAGCAGCTTTGTTTATTTGTTTGAGTTTAAAACAAAGGCACATTGAGCTATATGTTGTGTCCACCGTGGGGAATTGAGCCTCGGATTATATCGTTGTAAGTCTATAAACTTATTGCTGTTCCATCGGGGGACTCAAGAAGGACTACCTCTAGACAGTCAATGGTAGTTTGAGATGTGAAATGTTACGAAATATATTTTACTTCATATAAATATTCATGCCCTGTTTAAATAGAAGCAACTTTGTTTTTAGAATTAAGTCACATTGAACTATCTGTTGTGTTCATCGAGGGGAATCATTTCATCAGAGGATCCAGGTGCAAGTGCCTGTAGTGCAGACAGTGAATGGTAGTTTTAAATGTGGGACGTTTGAGATATATTTTACTTGATATAAATATTGATATATTCCCTAAACAGGTACAATTACCTTCATACAACTGTCTGTAGACAGTGAATTTTAGTTTTAGATGTGAAACTTTGTGAGCTTAAACACCCATATATATTCTTTATGTTGTTGTTGTTGTTGTTTTTTCTAAAAGAGGCTTTCGAACAGAGGTTAAATGATAGATGGCGTGTTCTTACTGCTTTCTAAATCCTAATTCCGTAGGCCAGGTGCGCTCTAGGACTCTGGATCCGAGGATCCATGTTTAGCGTCACCTCTCTATAAGAAAGACGGCTAATTCCTACTATTAGGTCAGACAAGAGTAGCCAAAAATGTGGCGGTAAATGCTGATGATTAGCTGTCTTATGTGCAGTTAGCAGTTCTTAATTAGATACGGATTGCGCTGATAGCCCCTGTGTAGCTATGTGTGAATATCCGAAACAAACCTAATTTGTTAATACCTTTCTTAAGAGGGTACGTTTTACACTTCCCACATAGTAGTTTGCACTCTAGATTTTGTTGTCTGTCTTTTATGTGCAAAGTTTTCCTGTCTTATTTATTATATATATATACATTACAAAGAGACTCAAAAACAAAGTTAATTTTTCCATTACCACTTCTTGTTGTCATCATTAAAACTTGTAACAGATAATTTCTGTGGCCATAGCACCCAAACGCGTTGGGAATATTATTTCTCTCAGATAAGATTCAAACGCCGATGTCAAACTAACCAGCAACTAAGAAAAATCAGTTCATGGTTAGGAGTTGAGTGCTTGAACCCACAACGTCTCAACTCCTACTGCCTTTCGCTGTCCGCGGCCAGTTGTGGAAAGGCAGTTACCCTTAATATTTAGATACATTCTTAAAGTAGAAATAGACCAACTGTAACCGAGCTAAATGATACTTTAAATTTAGTAATTAAAAGCCGATATATAGTCAGTTTATGATATTTGCCAACAAGATTTATACATACAGTTTTCTTTTTTTTTAAACACAAATACGTTTTAATATACACACAGTAATACAATTTACAATAACAGTTACTACAAATTGTTATTACAAACAATGATTTATAAACAAAAGTTTCACAAACATACAAGCAATATAAAGTCTTTTTTCTAGTCTAGAACTTCTTCGATATCTTATTGAGGGTTCACGAGAGCGAGGTAATTACGAGTTGACGTAGGTATAATTCACTTAACAGGTAGCAAGCCAGCTTTGTCCTCCGTTTTCACCAGCCACACACGCCGAGTTTTCTACGATGAAGTTATATAATGTTTTCGTAAAAATACTAATGTCCGATGAGAATCCACAGAAGTTAAATGATTTGCAATGTTCGAACTTTGAAAAAGGTTCCTAGTCAAATATCTGAAGTTTTCCGATTGATAAGAGTTATAACAATCACAATTATAGCTTCTGAAGTTTATAGCACACTGACTACAGCAAACTAATAATATATACTCTTTTTAGGCGCGTCGCGTTGGTTATATTTATAGGAATGTGGAGAGTTTCTCTAAATTTCACTTTTGCGTAAGAATACTGACGCTAACACTAGAGTTTAAGTACACACATACATTGTTGATTCTTACACTCGAAAATCTTCTACAACTTTAGAGAATAGACGGGAATTTCGCAATGCATATTTAACAGTATACGTTATGCATAGTTCTAAATATAAATTT
>NW_013665846.1:778384-798302 GCF_000517525.1 Limulus polyphemus | reverse complement strand
TATATTTTGGCTTAACAATATCTACAGTATATGTTTATAATTAGTTCAGAACACTAAAACTCATAGAATCATAGAAATAAAATGGAAAATTTAGACTACAGACATATCACATAACACAGAGAATCAAAGATTGAGATTTAATTGAAATATTTCCTTTTGAAATTATGAAATTAATACTTAGATAGAATAAACAATTGAATTATAAACCATGTTTTGATGTTAAGCTTATTCATATATGCTGAAAATAGTTGAATCAAATTTTGAATGTAACCCCACAAAAAGTTTGTGATATACACACTTTGATTCTCTTGTATGCAGTGTTTATGGTTATTCATAATTTCAATCTTTTGTACTTCACCCTTTATGTCCATTGTCAATGTACATGCAATAGACTGGGCATAATTTTTGCACTATCTGATGCAGTAGTTTGGTAAACATAGGTTGTGTTGTTGCAAAATTATGCATACGTTACATTAAAACTTTTTCCAGCATACAAAAGAAAATTCATTGTGACAAGTTCCAAATGCACAAGATGCTAGGACATCAAAATTAACCTCAACTAGCTCAACACAACGAAGAGGTCTTTGTGGGTTCCAGGAAACTGTTTATTTAAACATTGTATATACCACAAGACACAAATCATGTAGATGGAACAAGTGATGTGTTGAGTAGCAAAAGCAATATTTCATAATACTACATTATAGTCAACTTATTAGTACTGCTACTAACAGTCACCTTTATAGTACATGGTATAGCCTGTACAATTTTATGTGGACAGCTGCCCTACACCCAATACTTTTTTTTATAGCTAAGTATTTATATGTTATAGGTCAGAATATACAGTTGCTACATGTTACCAATAATTCACATACCTCCCTTGAAATAATAAATCAACAATAAATACATTGTACAAGATTAAATCCAATATCAGTCATCATCATATGACTGAATGTTGAGTAGATTTAGACAATCATCTTAATTAATCAACATAATCAATTACCTATGAGCAATGGTTACACTGACTGCTGTCATATAAAATAATTCACTAATCAAAATTAATACTAAAATAATTAACTAGTCAAAATTAGTGTTATCAATTATTACTGTTTTTGGTTATTCCAACTATTAAAGCAATTGAAATATTGCCATTGTGATTTATCATTATTATTTTTGATTAATTCAAGGATGTTCAGCTTAATCAATTAGTGTCACAATTCATGAAAATAATCAATTCATATTTTCTATTGTATAATATTATTAGTTATTGTAGTATAAATTAAAACATTTAAATTCAATTTAAGATATTTAAGCTATACATTTTCAATTATTAAAACAATGTTTGCATATCTACAGTTAATTTCCTTATACTTATTATTCTTCATAATACAGAGTAAGTATGCAATGCATGTATACGTGACTTGTGTTTTTTTCAGTACCTCCAAATTTCTACTTTGGTTCTTTGGAATTTTTTTCTACTCAATTTACAAAGTCAAACAGAACATTTTCATTAGATTTACTAGCAGATGTAACAGATGTTTGTTATGCTGCATTCATACAGTTATTTCTTACCTACAAAAGTTTTTTCTTTTTGCACACTAGGCCTTTAAGGCTTTACATTATAAAACAGCATTTCAAGTTTGAATGCTTCAAACATGTGATTAGATTAAGTTTTTATATGATAACGTGATTATACATAGTTGTTGTACTCTCAGTATGGGAGAAAAAAATCTTGATTTACAAACATAAATTTAAATGAAACTAACTTAGTCTGACAACACTGATATTCTTTTTTTTTTTTTTATGAGTAAATTATTGGGAATAAAGCACAGATAGCCTGATTAAATCTAACTGCTAATGTTATATACATTGTGGTCATGTCTGCATTCTTGCATTTTCTACACACAAGGTGGCCATTGAAGATTGAGAATTTTACTCCTTCAATCCTCACTATGCAAATAGTATGGTGTAAATCTTTTTATTGCTTATCAAAATTTGGACCAACAAATTTCCATTTCCCTTTGCTCATAATTCTCTAATTTGAAAATTGCAGCATTGAATCACTCTTCATATAAAGTTTTAAGGAAGAAAAAAGGATACTAAGAGCCCATTGTTTGTACAAATTTTGTTAACCTATAAGAAATTCATCCTATTATTATTTTGCATAACTAAATAGTATCATCTCAGTTTATTACAAAAACTAATAAATATAAAAATATTTTTAATCAATTTGATTTGTTGAAAAAGTCAAAATTAATGAAACCAGGATGTATGTATGTACGTATGTATGCATGTTAACTTATAATTTCGTTCATGTATGATGCTTTACCTTGTTATAGCCCCTATTCATATATGTATTAATTCAAGTCTTGTATTTTGCTGCTATTACATAGACAATGTATTACTAACTTAGATCCAATATTACATGAAAACTAAGCAATACTGTCATACATTCCTCTCTTACAAGGAGGGTTATTCATATTTTTTTATTGTTGCAGATTTATGACCTGATTCCATGCTGAAAGTAGACCTATTCAAGTGGCACACAGGTGGTCTCTCAAACTTCAAAGTAAAACTTATCATGTCGCTGATGACTTCCTTGGTGCTGTCTGCTGAATTTTCGTTCTTAAAAGTTCAAAAATTGTGACAAATATTTACCAATAAGACTCTGAAAAAGGCAATCAAATTAATACATGTATTATTAAACTAATACCCTGAATTAGTACTATATGTTACACAGCACTGTTTTTGTAAATTAAGCCTCAACTTAATATAAAATTATGTGAAACTGAAAATGGTGTCCCAAATTTCTACTTTATCATTTGTGTAGTATGTAATTGTTCAAGCACAAACTAAATGAATAAACCAACACATTCTGACCTATTCACAGAGGCTACGCAGAGGCCTATAGGCTATAGCCTAGGCTATAGTCATTCATAATTATATAACTTAAACAGAAAATCAATAAAAAAACTCACCCGGTTGTGTAAACCCACAGTGCGGATTGTGTTCTTGAGTAGTTCTTTTCCAGCTCTCGTAACCATTTTCAACAACAACAAAAAATGTTTAAATGTTTTGGAAACTAATGCTCCAATACTGCTAAAGTTATATAACAAGTATACTAAGTAAAACAAGCATATTCACACTTCGTTACTTTTTAAAATCCCCAACCATACTGAACTCAGGTCTTGGATATAACAGACGACTTTCGATTTTTGGTATCAGACAATTATGATAAGTGAAACGAATAATTAATGAAAATAATTCTTATATGTGAATATATAATAATCTGGTTGTTTAAGATGGCGATCTTATATATTTATTTCCTAAATCTAAGTATTTTTGTCGTCGTCTGGAAATTGTAAAAATTACAATTCTCTTTGAGTTTTATAATTTTTGTCGAGTTAACTGTACCTACTTATATTTTATATGACAAATATGCATGATATTATCACTGCTATCACTTAGGAATAAGTATTAATGACTTATTTATGTAATAGAGGATATGAATATATATTTGCATAGGTTACTTACTATTTATACATTATATGTATAATTTTTGCAATTTCTACTCCTTCGAAATCAAATGGATTTGCTCTATATCCTTTGCTAAAGTTTGAGGTTGTTAAAGGGAATACAGATAATTGTTGCAAGCTCCAACTACGATATTTTCCTTTAAAATTTCCGATATTTTGTTTGTTTCGAATATTGAGCTAACAAACCTTAATTGTGAATAGATAGACTAGAGGAAAAGCAGCTAGTAAACACCATCCGCTGCGAACTCGTGGACTACTCTAATCGAATAATAGGATTTGATCGTCACTCTAAAACAGGGGTCACCAAACTTTTTTCACAGCGGGCCAGATAACTGAGAGAATGACGAGCGCGGGCCGCATAACCATTTTGTTCAATACAATACAGTGAATACACAAAAAATAAAGACAACAAACATGTTTATTTTCCAAAAAGTTATCAAAGAAGGTGATGTTAGCAATAAGATAGTTATATCACACCCAGTGGGCACATATCCGAATCTCACAAACCAAGCAGCAAAAAAGATTTGTGAGATTTGTGAAACTGGCGTTTAGCTTTTGAGATATCATCAACATTTGCTTTGAAATTGCTGCATCTAATCAAGAGAATTGCTTTCAAATGCTCATCAGTGAACCTCGTTCGATGTGCTGACTTCACGTACTTTATTTTTGAAAATGTTTGCTCACAGACATAAGTTATTCCAAACACTGATGCCATACCAGAGGCAAATTTCTTCAACTTTGAAAACTCATCATCAGGTAAGCAGCGATAAAATTCAACAAGTTTTCCTTCTCTGTGCTTCTCTTTCAACAAGTCATTTGCTTGATTTGAATTTGAAACTTCAGGGAAAGGATAACCTTATCTGTGATCTCTACAGAATCATCAAAGGATTTCGGAGAAAGCTATTATTGTTTGAAGCACAACTGGAAGGAGGAACCTTCTCTCATTTTTAGTGTTTCAAATAGTTTCGCGCTGGAATCGCAGAAGATGTCAACCTCGAGTTTCCGAAGAAGATTATTAGTGACTTAAATAAGCATTTTTTGGAGAGATTTTCAGATCTTGACAGAATTGAGAGTGATATTCTTTTGTTCCAGAATCCGTTTGATTGTAATCTTGATGACGTGCCAGTCGAACTATAGTTGGAGCTCATTCAAAGTTGTCATTTTTGGTTGACATCATATCCCACATGAATGAATTGAATTTTCTCACCGAAAAGGATAGAGCTGATCCACTTCTGTCAGATCCTACCTGGCTGTTTTCGTTTTTATAAGCTCCGAAGAGAAATAGATATTCTTAATACTATATTTGCCTATTAAGATTCTTGATATTTTTATTAAATATGATCTTAATTATTATTTATAAAGCTCTTCTAATTAACTTACATAATAAATTTTAAATACATTGGCAAATTATAAAAATTGCTTAATCAAATAACTTATCGGGAAACAACTTTTAAACCAATTGCGTAATAACGTAATTTAATGTCATGGGTTATGTACATTTAGTTTGTCATGTTTATATACATGTTAAAAACATTTTGAAAAATTATTATTTTCCTAAAACGTTTTTGGTAGACTAGTCAATGTGGAAATAAACAATTGTTTTTCATTTTCAGATCCTGTTTTCTTCACCCATCATTATGGCTACTAAGAAAAGAAAAGTAGATGCTGAGTGTCACCTTTTCAATGAAGAATGGGGAGAAAAGTAGTTCTTTGTGGAAACAAACAGCCTGAAAGCTAGTTATATGATATGCAACGAAAGTGTTGCCGTTTTGAAAGAGTACAATCTTCGGCATCACTATGAAACAAAACACCTGTCAACATATTCGAAGTTTTCTGGAAAGTTGCGTTCTGAGAAATTTGAATTCATAAAACGTGCTTTGGAATCTCAAAGGAATCTCTTCACGAGAATGTTTGCTGAAAATGAACCTGTCACTCGTACAAGTTACAAAATAAGATGGCAGAGCGAGGAAAACCGTTTACTGACGGCAACTTCATCAAAGAGTGTATGATGGAAGCAGAAAATGACTTGTGTCCTGAGAAAGCTGATTTGTTTGGAAGTATCAGCCTTTCAGCAAGTTCATTTGTGCGGCGAACAGAAGAACTTGGAGAGAACATGGTGTTACAGGTACGCGAGAAAGCTAGGAACTTCTTGTGGTATTCTCTGGTGCTTGATCAATCTACTGATCTCTCGAGTACGTCACCACTTCTCGTGTTCATTCGTGGTGTTAATTTGGACTTTCAGATCACAGAAAAGTTGGCATCCGTTTGCAGCATGTACGGAACAACAACTGGAGAAGACATTTTCATGGAAGTGCAGAAATCTTTGCAAAGCTATAACCTTCAGTGGAATCAGCTTCAATGTGTTACAGTTGATGGAGTAAAAACCATGGCTAGAGCGAGGAAGGGTCTGGTGGGGCAGATAAAAACTAAGTTGGAAGATCTTCAACTCCGGGGCGCTCTGTTTATACACTGCATTATACATCAGCAAGCACTCTGTGGGAAAGAATTAGATATTTCTTGCATACTGAAAGCAGTTGTTTCTGCGGTGAACTTCATTCGGGGTCATGCACTTAATCACCACCAGATCCAGGCTTTTCTTGAAGAAATTGATTCTAAATTATGTGACTTGCCTTATCACACAGCAGTGAGATGGCTCAGCTGCGGTAAAGTTCTGCTTAATAGGCAAATATAGTATTAAGAATCTTAATAGGCAAATATAGTATTAAGAATTTGGATACTAATTTAATTAAAATCTTCGTTAATATAGAGTTTTACATAACATTTTATTCTGGCGGGCGATTCAGATCTGTTTAAGGGATTCAACTATTAAATTTATCAGGATATCCTTTCCATTTTATAAAATATTGTTTGTTTTTACCACTTCCACGTTCGCGTAATCTTTCTTCAACAGCATAAACGTCATCGGGAGACTTTATAGCTATTTGTATTTCAGATTCGTAAAATGTTCCATTTATTTTTTCTCCAGGATAATCTTGCAGTATACAAATTGGTGGATTTCTTTCCATTCTCTTGTAAATCGTAAATATTTTGTCTGTCCATCCAGGCATATAACATTTCTTAAATTGATGCTTTACTTTACTGATACGTACTTAATAACCAACATTGAACTGAAATGTTACTTTATTTGGTGGTTTGTAAAGTGTTTTCCACACCACAGACTGATTAGAGTGATTAACATCTACTGGTCTCATATTAATGCTACGACGATACGATTGATTATAGGCACTGACCAGATGTTTCATTAGCGTGATAAACTTATAAGTTCTATGATGAATAAAGTAGCGCCACATTTTAGTTTTAAGAGCGCGATTAATTTTTTCTACTATAGATACTTTTGTTTCGTTTGTGTAATAAAGAAGTGAATGTCTTGTTCCTTGGTATATCATTGAAAGAGACGATCAGTAAAGTCTGTCCCAGCATCGGTTTGAAGTTTACAAGGTTTTCGACCATGTTTTAAAATTAGTTTGAAAGATTGTATAAGTGCCTTTCTTATCCTTGAGTGGAACAACACATGTATATTTACAAAACACATCGATACACGTGAGTAAATACTTAAACTGATTGTTATATTGACTTAGACTAGAGAGATCCACCAAATCAGCCTGCTATTGTTCATCGATCCCTAAAACAATAACTCTGTTTCTCGAAAGCTTATATTTTACTGGTTTGTGTAAAGTGTATATATCTTGTGGAATTAACCAGCCTCTAACCTGATTTAGACTTATGGGCTTACCCAGCGCTTTTACAGATCTAAATAAAGACTGTACTCAGCCAAAATTAATAGGATGTGAAGGGTTATAATAGATAGATTGAAGGGTTTTATTATAGATACTATTTTCTACGCCGTCTACTGTTATTTAACTTTTTATCATCAAATTTGTCTCTAACAGTAGTAATAATTTGACCTTTACAAGAGACAATGTTAATTCTTAGATATTACTAAGCTTAAAAGACTGACAACAACCCATGACGACAGTCAATACAAAAATGAATGAATAATATAATAATACTTTATTAAAAATGATCCCATTTAGATAGAGTACGTTTAGATCTTTTATCACGTGTATCATGTTTCATATACTCCCATCTATTTACATTTCCAACAACTTCTTGGGGAATATTCATATTAGATAATAGTTCAACAATTCTTTCCATTCTGTAGAGTTAAGATTATTTCGTTTTCGTAGCACGTCGTTGATTAAGTCGATTATGTTACTCTTTGGGACAGATCTTCTACTAATCATTAATTCTCCACGATCATACCACGTTAGATCACTACTGGATTGTATAAGGTTTAGTAGAATTTCAGCTTTCTTTTTTATATTTCTGAGGAACGCTGTCAACGATCTCTAATTTTTTTTTATGATTTGGCGATTCCATTCTAATTTTAACAGGTTCTATGACTTATGAATGAAAGGTCTGATGACGTTGTTGCAGTTGGTTTATCATCTTTGCTTTATCATCTAAAGGTAATTATCATTTTGTATGACTGAATTCATATCGTTATCTGTAGAGTTTAATACTTTATGTACAGGTCTTTCATAAACTTTGAATTGATAACGAGAATGTACCAGTTCTTCAGGAATGAGAACCATTCGTTTTGCCATATTTTTAGATTCCAGCAGCTTTACCAATAGCCCGTCCTGCGAAACCATCAAATAATAAAAGTATTGGTGCTACGAGTAATGCTATAAATTTGCCTTTCTTGATCAGCAAGTTTATTTTCTGTTTAACTGGTGTTTTATTAGCCTACTCTTTAAATAATGATCGCTATCGTCTAAGTTTCTGTTTTTGTATGTTCGTCATGGGAACGTTACCCTTTAAAACGTTTAAAGTACATTCACAAATACCCAAGATAAAGTCGTTTTTAGCTCCGGCAATTATTCCATTAATCTGTTTACTTGTAGCTTTAGATAATGCACCTAGAAACTCTTGATGTTGTTTAATTTTAAGTGTCATGATGAGTAAATGAAAAGAGACTGTGTGTGTGTGTGTATAACATATAAAAACTGTTTATTTATACATCCAATTAGATATAACATCAACTTTCTTCACACTACAGTGATGATAATTGTTAATATGAAATGGACATGACAGAGTATATTTTCCAAGTTGATCAACCTTGGCATGCATCCAAGCAATTCCAGACTGTAACAAGGGATTTTCAGCAGACTTGTCAATATCTCGACTTTCTTTCTCCCCTTTGTATAAATGATTATAAAGTTCTCTCTCAACAGTTTAGCCACACTCCACAGGTAGGGATAGTTGATATTAGCAGATTTCCATGGAATGTTATGAATGTGCTGCGTCACCCAATTACACTGACGACGATCAGCATCTGAAAGATATTTATTCGAAAATGGTTGTTTAAACAAAAACACGCTTATATATATCCAGTGACTAAACAGTTGATTGCAAGTTCTTTAATTACGTGTGGCTTATTCTTCAGATAAAACCCATCTACTTCTACTACAGTTGCCGGCATGTTAATATATGAGTAAATATTCAGTTAAACAATATTTTAACTTACTTTGGTACGTACACTATAACTTTATCTTCAGGAAAAAGTCTGGTTCTCAGATGAATCTGTTCAGGCGTTTGAGGTTTCAAATCGATGAGTAAGTAACCATATGGTTGTCTCGTTGCATCTTGATAAGCTTCTTCAAAATATTTGACACGTGTCAGAAACATTTGTCTTGCTAAAACATTCAACTGAGATTTGTCTCTGACATTTTTGAACAAAATAATATATTGAGAATTAAACTTATATTACGCATTTCTCTACCCTGATGAAATAGATTCTTTAAAGTATAAAACACTGATAAATTAAAATGGTGACTTCAACGTGTAAAAAGTTGAGACACTCGTTTATTTTCTGCACTTTCACTCATAAGATCGTCAATGATAAAAATTATCAGACTGTAAATAATCATGAAATTTTCAGGTAAGCCTTCGACAAATTGAATGCTGGGAACGTTTTGCATTATTTTTATATACAACTGTTGAAATTCACCAAAAACTGTTCAATATTTTCAGGAGTAGGATAAATTACTTCACGATGATAAGTTAAAACTTTACTTACAAACTATGATTTACCACTTCCTGTCGGACCTGACACGAAAAGGGTGTAGTTCCCGTAAACATTAAGGATATTGTAAAGACATAAATAGTGATAATGTGTTATAATTAAATGTTTTCCGTAAATATAAATGTTGCATGTTTAAATAGAACTGTCTTTTTTATTCTAAGCGGACTGAAACACTCTGCTAGTTTTCATAATAATTTATGCTGAGTAATACATTAATAATTTAAACGTTATGCAAAGATCTTTTAAATGTCAGTATTTAAAGTATAATGTACAAATGTATAGTTCATTATTAAATATATTGTGCATTATAATTACGGTCTAATTGAACATACTAAGTGAATATTAATTATTACAAAATTATTATAGTAACAGCTATTAAGTATGTATATGACAAACACTGATTTGTTATCAAAACTTTAATCACTTGGTCCTTGGACTAGCTAGCCAGTTGTTGCAAAATAGACTTGGTCATTCTAATCCTATGAATTTTCTACTAAGCCTGTTAATGGCCTTGAATATGAAACACTTCGGACTGTCATGCTTTATTTCTTCGAACTGGTATGTTTTCGTCAAACTCTGCTCTATTTCTACATTGCAATACAGTAGTTACTTTGCAAATCGCATAGACTTGGTTAACTCAGAACTGACATTTGAATGAGTCACTCTTGATAAACTGTGTATTGGTGACATCAATATCTCCAAAGTGTTGTAGAGGAAAGCTTTACATTTCATCACGTGCTGTCACGATCCTTTCTTACAGACATCAGTTCGTTAGCCTTGTGAAGTTATATTAGAAATGACAGTTAGAAATGTGTATATGTGTTTCGTGATAGTGGCCATTCTGAAAGTTCTGGTATTTTAAATAATAGTAATCAGTATGTCGTTCATTTCTGATATTTAGTTGTAGGGCGATTATTGGTTATGTATGATTTGTGAAACATTAAGTGTCCTAAAGAACATCAAAAGTAAGTTGTGTATTCCATATTTCACAAGTTTGTGTGCGTTTAGAGGTGATCAATGGTTATTTGTTATTTTTATTACAGATAAGTACTGTCACAGTATATTTGTTAAAATCCTACGGTAATAATGGTAATTAAGTATATGTGAAAGTCCGCCTTTGTAAAACATGAGTAAATTATTTTGTTGTATAAAGTAAAATTAGTAAAAGTGTTATTGCATAATAAACGTTGTATTGACAATGTAAATTGTTGTATAAAGTATAAGTTTTAATTATTGTATGATATCACTCTTTCTAGGACGATTTAAACTTACAGACATGTATTGTATGCATCAGAATGAGTAAGATATAGTCTTTTTGGACAGAAAATTTAATTTACTGACAAATTAGCGTTAAGCGCCTTTTTATCACGAATTAATGAATTAATTATAATTGATTTAATGAATTAATGCTAAGCGTTCTTTTAAGGACGAATTAATTAGAAATGAATTAGTTTTAAGCTTCCTTTTCAGGACTTGATTTAATTATAAATGATTTAATGAATTAATTATAAATTATTCAGTTAATTAGTGCTAAACGTCTTTTTTAGGACGAATTAATTAACTAATGAATTAGTCTTAAGCATTCTTTTTTATGACGATTTAATTATAAATGATGTAATTAAATAGTGATTAATTAAATTCTTGTTGAGATATGTATTGTATGAGTCATGGCTGCCTAGAAACATGTTCTCTACTTAGTATAATGATGATTTAATAAATTAACTAATGAATTAGCGTCCTTTTTTATGAAGAGTTAAGTAACTAATGATTTAATCAACTATCGAATTAGTGATTAATTATATATTTGTTGAGCCATGTATTGTATGAGTCATGACTGACTAGAAATAGGCATAATCATCCATTATGGCCTCCTGTCTGGTATCGAACTATAATTTTAGCCCTCCATAAGCTAGTTTGTGTCCTCTGGTGATACTTTGTTGAATTTTGACGTCATGGCGACCTAGCAATACATTTCTAACGACGCGCCATCTGGTGGTAACTCTTGGAACTATGACTTCATCATCTTTGATGACATCACCACTATTCCATTCCCCGAGGCAGCCAATCAGCGTGAGGCGGCATCCTTTGGCCGCGACCGTTCCAGACTTACTACTAATGCCACTTCAATATCGCCTAAGTAACGGACATTCACTTTATTATAACAGGTAAATAAAAAAGTATTGCACTTGAATCCGCCCATTGATTTCCATTGACCTTATAGGGAGGTTACTGGGCCTGATTAGTTTTGTATGTCTAAAACTTCTATGAATGCGATAATGTGGGTGTCTATAAATGTATTATTCTATGAATTTTACTCTAACTTTTGAATTTCGAACTCTGTCCTATTTTCGCTCTAAAATAGACCAGTGACGTTCTGCCGAATCAGAGTATCCATTGATTAATGTACATCGCCAGTAGCAGTCAAGTTTATTTGCTTAGTTTTGTTAAATTTTGCAAAAAAAACTGCTTGAGGACTAACTGCGCTAGTCGTCCCTAATATTGAAGTGTTTGTATTATTTATTATTAACCAAAAAGTTGCATAATAGGCTATCTGTGCTCTGCCCGCCGCAGATTTAGCAACACGATTTTGAGCCTAATAGGCCCTCAGATATACCTCTGAGACTCAGTGGTGAGGGCGAAAACAAGCTCTATAACTTAATATATTCTATTATACAGATCACACAAGAAGCACGACGTTTGTATTCTTAAAAAGAAATGATATAAGTACCTATAAATGATCCAGGATACGTAAGGATTGTTTTCTTAATGGTTAGAACCTTTTCCCACGCGCGGTTTTTGAAATTTGCGTATGGAGCATGTGTGTCCCAATAGTAAATGTTGTTGGGTTACAGGCATCCCGGCAGTTATTTATGAAAACATATTATTTATACATTCTGAGGGAAAGTATTGATTTGTTTGTTTGTTGTTAAGCGAAAAAAGCTATAAAAATGGCTAACTATACTCTGCTCACCCGGTATCGAAACCAGATTTTTAGCATTATAAGCCCTCAGACTTACAATTGAGCCACATTGTGACGAACGTAAAGAAATAGCATTGATATACAACCCTGCCGAAAATACGCTGGGACAAATATAACCCAACCACTCTGAATTGGTTGATTGTGCTTTGAAAAATAAATAAAAACTATATAATAATTAAACTGTTAAAATAAACGGTAAATCTTTTTTCATCATTATTTTTCTAGGGATAGTTATCGCAAGGCTTCATAAAAAAGAGTTATTATCTGTATTATATATCTGTTTTTCATAGAATAGTCCAGTTATCTTTATTTTTCCATCAACAGTGGCAAATGCATTATTATATGTTTTATGTTCATAACAAATATATTTCTATTTCCAGAGTTTTTAGAAAGTTTGAAAAAACTGAATCAAGTACAGTAGAATTAAACTCCCATGTGTTAAAGGATTTACTAACAGGTAAGATTGAAGATCAGGCACTTAAAATACAGAATAGTCGCCAGATACCTTGTACTTAAAAATGATGATTCCAAGACATGTGAACAATTTCAAGTTTGTGAAAGGTGATTAAGATTCATAAAAGCCTAAATCTATATTCATTTGAGCCACACAACACATTCACATATATTTAATTTCAGTAGAAATAATTCTGATTACTTTTGTGACCAATTCGTTTTACACGAGAGATATCTGAGTCAATACCATAACTATTTAGGCTTGCTTTCAGGTATGATATAAATAGCGTTTGAAAGTACTTAAAGTGTTGCACCACCCTGTAACTTATTTACTGACAGATCTCGTAGGCAGCAGCTTGTAGCAAAGTACGGTGGAGATGCTATTGTAAACTATTTCTACAGAAAACATATACTAATAAAAGTCATTATCTTAAAGGGATTGCTTAAATACAAACAGAATTCTACAAGAAAAATGCCAAAATATTTAAATTAATTCTTTGTAACATCTTAAATTGGCCGTTTACACATCTGTATCAGAATAATTGAAACTGAATCACCTCTGAAATAATACTTTCTTATTTAGGATTGGCAATAGGAAAAAGTTATGTTACTATCTCTCTCTCATTTCCCAAGCTTTTTTTTTATGAGGCATATGAAAAATCTGTTTGCTAGTGTGTATGGAGATGGATAAACAACAAGTGGTTTCTGAAAAATAATTGCGTCTCACTGTTTGTTGAGTTGTTAAATATATTAGGTGCACATTAAAACACGTACATTTCTATTTCTACCTATCTTACTTGTCAAACATTAAACGTGATATGTTGAGGGAAACTGCACACTGTCAAGCAACTTGCTTAATATTGTACAATATTGTATATTATAACCGTCGATAATTCTTTACAGAATTTAAAGTAGTCACGTTTGTAATAAAATCAGAACACTGTTCCATGGTTCTAAGTCGACTTGAAAATCTTGTAAGAAACAAGGAATTGGGTCTTGTAAACCAAGATGGCAACCTCGTGGATATTGTTGTTCCTCATCTGTTCTTTGTTAAAATTGCGTCTTTACCTTCTTTACTTTCATTACCAGATAAGATTTTGAAACTTCATATTTCTCGGTTTTAACAAAGTCATTTATGTAATTTATAAAGAGATTATTCTTATATAACATTATATCGAAAGTTTGAAAAATGAAAACACTGTTGATGAATATTTTCGTAAACGTATTGAATGATGTTATCTTGTCTTAAAAAAAGATAACAGTTTCTAGAATGTGTAAAATGTGTTGAGGTAATTAACACGAAGTTAAAGTTTTAAACCATAGGCATTAAATACGGTTATAGACAGTTAGCTCAATGCCAGTACATAATTTAAAACAATACTTGTGAGATAAATTAGTAAAGTTATAGCGACGGGTATGTTGTTCACAAGAAGAAACGTTGGAAATTATTAATTTACGTGAAAGCTATACACATTCGTGAATTCGTTTACAGAATATATATCCATAACATTGTTCAATATACACAACATCGCCATTTATAAAAACTACACACTAATAGTTGAATATTTTACGTTTTTGTTCTCGGTAATTTAATGTTCTGTTTATTCTGTAAGTTTATTTAATGCACCTTAAACTTGTTTTCAATTCATTACAGTCATTGGCTAAAATAATATCTATATTTTTAACCAAAATATTTTGTTGTTAATCATTAAATTTATCCCACTTTAACATGATGTACAATCACCTTCAGACACGATCTAAAGTTTTATTTTTTAAGCTGTAACAATTACTACACAAAACGTTTATTTAACTATTTATTTTTCTTTCCGAAGTAGGCCAGCGATAGGTTGGCGAACTTACACCAGTATAATTCGGGTTTGCTTTCTTGCAATGGATAAAGGCAGAAAGCCCATTTTATAGCTTTTGGTTAATAATAAAAACTTCTATTTTTGTTTTAATTGGTGAATAAATATCATATATTGAATAAAATAAAATGAAATTAATTTTAAAGTGAGGAGAAGGTTTTCTTGTCTTTTTTTCAGAAAACAGAACGAAAGAAGGCACAATTATTTACATCCTATTGGCTTTGCCATTCGTTGTAACTTTCCTGTTGTGCAGCACAATAACCCTGCTGAAGAAGATAAAACGAAGCAAAATAATTGATGTTTATTCCATACCTACCGAGATGAACATAAAACATGCATGATTGGTTTACATGTTAATACACAACATGATGCAGTGTTATGCTTTGTTGAAACTGGCGTGATATATATAAAGTAATTGATAATTATCACTACAATCGTATAAATATTGCACAGTATTTTGTAGTTGTTCAAACGCTGGGCACATTGTTTCATGATAATCATTAACAACAAAACATGGGAATGAGTCAACATCATTTCCTTTAAAAGACGCATTTCGAACCAAATATCGTGCTTAACGATTTCTAGCTTGTAAACTCATATTATGTTTGAATGTTTGATTTGAATTGAAGTGAAAAATTCAAGTATTTATTGACTCAGTTCCTTCGAGTAGTAAATATTATCCTATGTATGATTATTTAATAATAATTACTGTATCCTCAGAGACTGAAATAATAAGGTAAGCGACAAGCTGAAACACGTCCGGAAATGACACACCTTTTATATAAACTCGAATTTTTTTCTAGTCAGTAAACAAGTCAAGGACTTAACCACTGTAATTACTGGAAACATACTTACTGAGAAACGTAGATAAACATGAATTTTATTATTCATAATTTCGAAGTCTTTGAAATCTAATCATTCTAAGTAACTTCATGTAAACTTACTAGTGCATATCAACGAATTATGTTTAAACCTTTATACAACTAAATTATGTGAATGTGATTATCCTACTCGTGAATATAGCTATGAGCAAACCCGTAAATAATTGTCTAAACTACTCTCCAAACAATTGGTTATTTTGGTAACCAGTCACTTATTAAATTTAAATTTTGGCAACTTTAAAAAAATTATCCTTTTGAAACAGGTTAGAGCATAATAATTTGAAACATATTATAAAAATCACTAAACCTATTTTGAAGTTTAATCCTAAAATACTTAAATAATTTAGTTTCATATTATTGTACCGCTCAAAAAAAGAGACTTGATTCTAGGCTATTTCATGTAGGATATGAGCAAGTTATTTGGATATGCGTGTATAGAAATAGATGGATGAAAAATATATAGTTAATTTCTTTTTTGTTTTTAATTTTGCCAGCTTACACATCTATGTAAAATGTGGACTGAACAGGAACAACAATAATAATATAGTATATTCACTAATAATATACATTTAACGATATAGGAAGCAGTTTAAACACATTTAGTAATGTTTAGTAATGTTCATTTCGCATCAGGTTAGAGGCAGTCCTTAATTAATTACTACAATCCTTAAACGGTAGGTGACACTCCATCCCTGGCTAGTTTATTATCAAGAAACCTCACTTCTAAGTGTATTAACACTTCTTGTTTTGAATTTTAAGCCCGCATCCCTACTACATTAGAAAACTATTATAAGATTTTAAGCAGCAATTGGAATTGTGTCCCCAAAGATTGATATGTAATCCCAAAACATAAAAATTCTGTATTATTGCAGTTGCCATGTACGTGTAAGCTCCATAAACTTCTAAATAATTGGAATCACATTACACAGACAAAATGATTTGATCCAAAATTCTGAAAATCTTTCTCAAATGTTGAAAACAGCCTTATGTCTGATTTTATTATCCACTTCAACTTTCCAGTAATCTGATCACACATCTAATATACTGAGCCATGAGCACCTTTCAAATATACACATTTGTTTGTATGTATGTAGTAAAGGAAAGGTGCAATGTAGGTTACCACATTTCTTCCCTCTCTCTCATACCTGCCACTGAAAACAACCAAAAATTGTATGGAGGCTCTATTATCCCACCCATCAAGATACATTCATATTCAACACTGAAACCTTTCCACATTCTCCAATGAAGGCTACATGTTGGACTTCTTTGAATAAATTTAAGCTTTATCTATGTGATTACGTGCGAGTATGGTATATTCTCAATTGGTCATCTGGTCTGTCTCATGAAAAACTATCAAATTCTATGAGACATTCAATGTGTTAACATCTCTGTATTGATTACTGAGTGTTTGCATAATGAAACGTTTGAAACTTGAGTTGTTCTGTAGTTCGTATGTTTGTGATACAGTGGTTGTGCCACTAATTACTCAATCTTTCTGTCACGCATCTGCCTCTATTACGGTGTCAAGGATAATTTTGAGTGGAAACTAAACAGACAAATGTCCATAGCTAAAGAATTTCACTGAATACAACACCTGCACATGAACGGATTACTGTTTGAATTATTTGAGCCAGTATAGCTGTCTGTCCAATAACCACAGTGTGTTTTATGCAATAGTTTTACCGTAGTACAAAACTGAACATCACTTGCACATTTGGTAGTATCACTTCGTCTTATTCAGCATGTACACATTCAGCCTGCTGTACTTTGGACTAATTATGTTGAATGCTGCATGGTTTGCAAAAGAAGTTAATTCATTTATTGTACAATCAAAACATGGCTAACAATTTCTACAGTTTTTCAAACCAGAACAAAACCTTTATCTCTATTCGATGTGTGACACTGATAAGATAAATTTAGACACACTAGTTCATCGCATGTAGTTTGTAATCATTCTACATAATGAAATTTATGCTAAAGGGTTAAGTTGGTAGTTTTATATGGAATTTGATCTCATCTTATAGTGCTCTCTCCTCCAGCTCTAAAGTATGTTGCAACAGTGGGATTCTGAATATGAAATCTTAGGTTGATAGTCTAGCTACTGAGCCACACCCAGTCGATATATCTTTATATGAACCAACGCACACATTTCATACTATTATTCAAACCATCTAACGTATTTCTAAACTAATAGCCAGACAGTAACTAGAGATAGATTCATGCTAGAAACTGAACCTTGCAAAAATATGTTGTTTTTTACGCGTATTGCATGATACATATCCATGTTTCATTAAACCAGCCTCTTTAATCCTTTTTGTGAGCTGACTGCTGTACTCACCCAAACAGGGAACCATATCAAACTCAGACTTTTGTAATACAAAACTAGCTGAAGTAACTGCTACTATACTTCTTTGTTCCGCATCTGCTGTGGTGCCAGTTCATAAATCCAGTAATTTTGTCTTGCAAAATAATATTATAATTCCTGTAGCCAGTGATCAACTAGGTCACGGCTGAAGCAAAAGCTCCTTCTTTGTGCTCTTGGTACCTTTCAGAGCCAAATTTGTGTTAAATATATCATAAGAAATTTCAACAGAGTTTAAGAAGCCCTGATGTCCCGTAAACAACCAAAACAACTACATTGAAGCTGATCCTAAACCTTTAGGATCATCACAGACTATTAAAGCTATTATCTAAAATTATTAATCCCATAATCGATTGCAAGAACATCGTTTAACTTACGCAAAAATGAATAATTTGGAATTCAAAACGCAATAGTAAAAATGTCTTTTATAAAAGACGAAAGTCAGTTTATGAGCTGTAGCAACAAATTCTGCTAATGTTAAACATCTTCTATTTGGATTAAAAAGCTTTGAGTTGTAAACATTGTAGCACAGTTTATTTAGAATATTTGTATTTGGAAATGGAAAATTTCATATATCTACAGAATTTAAATGATTGTTTTATTGAAAATTGTAAACTTAAAAGTTAAATTAATGACACTTATTTCTAAACCAGGTAATTTATTTTATTTATAGTGAAAGAGTTTTGTTTTGTTTTTCAGAACGAGTTCTGGTGAATAAATGTCATTGACAATGCCAAGGAAACTTTGATAATTTATGAAAATAATGGCAATAGTGTACATAAAAGTAACGTGCAAGGATTAGATGTAGTCTGTCTAACTAACGTTTGTGATGAATGAATAATATCCAATAGCAACTTGAAGGCTAAAATTATCACCCAAACATTCCCCTATATTTTCTGAAAGACATGTTGGTCGAATTGTTCAACTACGTTTTTTTTTTTTTTTGTTGAAACGTTTATTGTAAAACAATGAAAATTCAGACAATTTGTAGGTGATTCAGACTTGTAGCAACTTGAAGTGCTTGAATGCAAGGCCAAGCTATAAAGTACTTTTTGCTAATCCTAGATGCTCCAGCTCTGGATGCTATTTATCATATAAGTAAGGGCCAACTAGGTAATTGTAACAAAATCATGGAAGAGTTCCATTGTCAATTTTACGCTGTATAAAATAGAACTCTACACAAGAAAGTGTTCAAGCCTAGATGCAGAAAGCAAATTAAAGATCTGATATCCTATAGTGATTATTCGCCATTTTTATGACAAACTATATATATGTATGGCTGGTACTGACCTCGAGGATATCTTCATAGATAAATTACCTGAATAACTGGAAAGCGTATTTATGTGGCATCATTTATGTGTCAGAGAATTAATGATACTAACGGAAGATGTATCAGAAGCAATAACGTTTAATATAGTGACTTCAAGCAAAACATAGGAACCTAAAAAGCCAGTAGCAGAAGCATGGATAAGTCACTTTCTGACCACTGCTGAATGCTATTATTCTACAATAAAGAAAGAACTGATTGTAATGTTAATCTTCATTAAATATTTCAGACATTATCTACATAGATGAGAGTTCACGATTAAAATGAAACACCTGTCACTGGAGTGTTATGCAAACTTTAAAGAACCAACGAGTACAATAGTTCGTTGGATAAAAGTGCTATATGAGTACACTTTCAACAAACAAGAGCGCCCACTGCAGCTGCATGGAAAAGACATCAAGGAAACAG
>NW_013665846.1:771832-778374 GCF_000517525.1 Limulus polyphemus | reverse complement strand
TATTTCGGATCTTTGTATGTTTTCCAAGTTTTCTATTCATAAGTGTCGATTTCATTATTTCTGTAATGAACCTGCTTATAACGTGATATTTGTTTCGTTTCAATGATTTTTCAATTTTATCTGTGAATACTACAGCTAAGTATCTAAATCACGATATATATTAATGTAATGTTAAATATAGATCTAATTAAAAAATGCAATATTTGCTATACTCTGTGATTTATGAAATGTATTGGTATAATCGTATTTCGGGTGTTTTTAATAGTTCTGTAAACACTATCACAAATGATGTTGTTGCAAATGGCTCACATAAATAGTGATCCGAAACAAACAGTAAAAGAACAAAAACACGTAAAACAAATTTGAAAAATCATTCAAACGAAACGAATATCACGTTATAAGGAGGTTCATTACAGAAATAATTAAATCGACACTCATGGATCAAGAACTTGCAAGACATACCTAAAATGAACGATAAAAATACGTAAATCTCTAAAAACACCAATAATGTTAAAAACAGAGAATACGCCAAATGTTATATTTAAAACTAGAGTTAGCTAAAAAGAACACTATAGAAAAAAAAACGCATTTCTACAAAGAGCTTATAGTGTGTGAACGAGCATTACAAACCCGAGAATAAAGGTTATAATCATACATACGTAAGAGATTCAGAATATTCTAATTGAATTTATTAACACTGTTTGGAAATCTCAAGCTCGTTTCAGAACGATATTTGTCTATAGAAATACTAGTGTGTTCTTTCTCTTTTTCAGAATACTGCCTGATGTCTGGAACTTTTGACATTCATATGTCTTGGTTGTGCGTTTTCGTCACACAACCTATCACTAGATGGATTTTCGGAATTTTTATCCAACGATTCGATACCAAATTAACATTTTAAAGGTTTTCTCATTTTGATTTTCATTTTCTGTACAGTTTCATAAGGTTTTTAGTGTTTCAAATATTTTTGGGTGTGTTTTATCTAGCTGTCTCACAATTTACGTGTTTTCGCAGGATAATTCTTTTTTCTTCTCCATGGTTTAATATTTCTGCCTATTGAGAGTGATTCACCCTAGATTTTTTTAGTGTGTTTTTCGTCTTTTCTGTATGTAAGTATGAATTTACGTGTTCGCGGTAAGTTTTTTTTTCGTAAAGTTTTATCTTATAATTAGCTTTCGCTTAAGTTGTTTTCTCTCTATTTGAAATTGTACTTGAACAATGTTTATATATCCTGTTTCAAACAACGGGAATTATAATGGGTTTTACAGAAGTGTTAGAAATCCGATAAGAGACGCGATAATTACACATGCTCAATATATTTAAAATTAGCTTAATTAAATTTCTAAACACCATATTCCTTCTGTAGTGTCTTGGAAACCTGTAGACGTTCAAGAAGGCTTTTTCATCCTAAACATCAGGTGGCCAGAGAAGATCTCAAACACAGAGCTATGGAATGGACCAACCAGAACCCAGTCAGCCAAGACATCAGGAAAATAAAATGGGGCTGGATCGGACACACACTGCGAAAACCAGTTGACAACGTTACAAGGCAGGCCTTGGACTGGAACCCACAAGGGAAAAGAAAAGCTGGGAGGCCAAAACAGACGTGGAGGAGATCGGTCGGGAGTGAAGCGAAGGCCGCCGGAATGACGTGGACCCAGCTGAGGAGAGCAGCCCAGAACAGAGTCCGTTGGCGAGGTGTTGTTGCGGCCCTATGCTCCACTGGGAGTCTACAGGATTAAGAAGATGAGTACAATTTCAGTAACATAAAATGCTTAGCAGGATATTCTTCCTAATTAACATAATACAAAAATCATAGGGCATTATACACTATGATCAACAAGTGGAGATGGTTTCATTGGCTTCCTTCATATAATCTGCGATAGAGCATAGTAGATTTTCCATTGCATAAAATAGCCATATATGATGCAAGACCTCTGCTGGAAACAAAAAAAGTAGTCAATAAATGCTGGTCATGGTCAATTAGTTTACTATCACTGACACTTCAGCACAGTTTGTGAGTGATAAGTTAACAGGAAAGTAGATATCTTACTTTAAAACACCCGGAGAAATTTACATGGATTTATTAATAAACTTTAGTATTTGCCATTTGCTAAGTTGTGACAAATCTTTGGTGTAGTAATAAAGACCTCTACATCACTTAATAACAGTTGGTTTAATGGGATGGCTGTAAAAACACGCACTAACAAAGTTTGTTGGGCCAGAGTGGACTGAGTTGATCACATATTATATATCAATATAGAGTACAGGTCAACAGAGCAACAATTTAGTATAATTGCACTCCAACCATGTTCTTTTTTCTTTCTTTCTTTCTTTTTTTTTGCAAAGAAGTTACACTTCATGTAGATCTGATATATGGTTTATTGCCTATTGAAAAGTCCCCCCCAGTGAGACAGCAGTAAGTTTACGGATTAAGAAAACAAAAGACACGGGTTCGTTTCCCCGTGGTTGACACAGCAGATAGCTCAATGTGGCTTTACTCTAAAACAAACAAATAAAATATTGAAATATTCTGGAGGGTGAACAATAACATGTGCACTGGCTGTTTGCTTCTATTTCTAGTGCACATAAATATGTACGACAATAGATCAGCAAAACAGCAGTAAGTCTAGGAAAGGAAAATTATTTAAATGTGTTGACAGAGTATGACTGTGGTATGTGCCAGTAACACATTATCCTGTGAGATTCAAATGTACTAAGTCATAACCCATTATTCAACAACTCATTCCATCAAACAACAAACTTCAATGATTATGGGATGTACTTCTATGCGTACAACACGTGTATAAGATGATACTTCCTGTTAATAACGAGACTTTAGGGCGTTGATTAAGTCTGTATCCTGAAAGATATAAAGTTAAGACACAAGACAGTGACTAAAGTGAAGTTTATAGTAACACTTACTTAGCTAATGTTAAGAAAGAAGTCACAGGTATTTTTCTGACTGTGTACGAAGAATCGGAGAATGAAGAGCAGATGACTAACCAGAATTAGACTGTTCAGAAGGATCACTGCAGTGATCTTTGACTTCCGTCATGCCATTGATGGGAATATCAAACCCTAAACAGAATCTACAGCAGAGTAAATGTGTGTCACTGAGAGGACTTGCGTCTCTGGCTCTCTAAATTTCGCTTTAAAATGTGTAGAGTGTATTTTGTGTTACCCACTTAATTTCTCCAATTAAAAGTAGTGTTATCTGAAAGGACTTGATGATTCTTACTTTCTGAGCTATCTTATGAAGTAATTTATTATTTTTGCGGTACGGACTATAAGAACGTCATTGGGATTCATCAGTTAGAACTGTGAATTTGTCAACAGCGAAAAAATGGATTTATGATCATTGCTTTCTGAGCATTCTAGAATACTCCTTAGTAAAAGTATTATGGCTAAAATGCTTTGTGAGAGCTACTTATTTAAATAAGCAGCATGTTGTGGTAAATGGTGGTAAATTAAGAAGAAAAAAGGTAGCAGAGAGAGAGAAAAAACGAAAGGTACGAATGTCACACAATAGGCTATCAGCACTCTGTCACTCGCGGAATATCGAGCCCCGGATTTTAGCGTTGTAAGTTCGTAAAGGTAAAAATGAAAGGTAATAGTAACTTAGCAATGTGTTAAGAGTGTTATGTTTTCTTACTCTAGATGGCAGCACAATAGCAAAATTGGCGAAATAAAACAGTAAATTTGCATATTGTATGATGTACATTCACCCAATTGTAGCAGTATAACTGTTATTGATATACACAATAATGTATATACGCATCAGTGAATCATCATTCAAAAGTCTAACGAATACAGAACTGTAGAATCGTTCGGAAATGAAGAAAGATATAAAAACGGATCTTATGTGCATGCATTGTGGTGTTTCTTTCACTTTGAAAAATTGAATAATTCTCACTTGGCATGATGCACAAGAAAGGCTTGTTCATACGTGGGGATGCTTGACTTTATCAAGGGCAGGTGTTTGTAGTTCTCTCGTTTTTAATCAGTTTTGTGCTTAAAACTTGAAATGTAGAAGTCCAGATTTTGCTATGGGAAAGGTATATATGATGTAATTGTTTTGGGGCCATACCAATAATTATGCATAACATGTTTCAATAATGTTTTGCTTTAACTAATAGCTAAGTGATCAGATTGCCCAATTTTTGTTTTCCATTTTGGGGCATAAGGGGTCTTGTAGATTGCAACTGACAAGGAATGACATTATTGACGAGCCAGACCTAGTATAGGAGCTTTGGTTTACTTTTATAGTGCTTGTGTATTTACAATGGTAAAAAAAAACAAAAAACGCTCACTTCCTTTAGAGGCAAGATGTAAGTTGTCACTCATAAGGCTCGTCGAAATATAACGTTTATATATGAGGGCAATTTCCTTTCCCCTTCTCGTTGTCTTGCTTTTTGTTGTTGTTGTTGTTTAGTGTAGAAAGAGAAATATTTCAATTTATGGCTTAAAAAATATTTTATCCACTTTAAATCTGGCCATGGTAAAAAGATTTTTGTGGATAGTTCGTTAGGCATTTTCCTTAAGGAGAGTTGTCAAATACGTTCACCTTTCGGAATACAATACTTCAATCTGAACGACCATTCAATCATCTGCTACACCATAAGCACATGGATATAACCAAAAACATTATCTATAGAAGTGGATTTATTATAACACTCCGTTACCACCTTCCATCATCACCATATGGATATGGTGTGTGCATATCTCAGAGCTGAACTGATCATAAGAAAAATAAAAAGACTTTAACTACTATCAATTGAATAGGCCATCTAGGAATTTTGTGGATCTCGCCGTAGCTTCTCAAACCATCGTGAAGGAGAAATTCAATATGGTAAAAAAGAAAGCTAACCACCAAAATCTTAGCAAACACAAGACTACCAAGACAATGATGATTTCCAACCCATTATAATCATCAAAATCGAATTCACTAAAGAGTCTTAAGAAGTACTGGAAAACTTTTCTAACATTAGCACTGGCATATACATATCGCTGGACCTAAAATGCTCCGAAGTCATACATTGGCAAGAATATTGTCGAAAGCAATTAGCTTGGTGGAATACTGCCTTTAACCCTTGTCTGAAGTTGCAGAAAAGGAAGATGGAGACGGAACAACTCATTCAGAAGGAAACGAAATGATAATTTCAGAAAGCAAAATAGGGATTAGCACGAATCATGAAAGAGTTACAAGTGGTTAGAGACTTCGTATAACCTATGTCCAGCATTGTGAGGATAGCCATCAAATCAACAGATAACTTTCTGGTTATTTTCACTTCAAGAACAATGAGTAAAATCTCCTATGGCTATAACTGTCAAAATTACCTCACTAGACTTACCTTACCAGTATGTTGTATCATTTTTCTGTAGTACATAAGCTGTTATGACTACTAGGAGTATAAAATATAATAAATTTGGTTTTAATATTTTTTTACCGTTGCATTACATATTACCATTGTAGTGCCTAAAGCTTTAGTGAGAATAACGCTGTGTTTTTTGTGGAAAATGTGGTTATTCAGGATCTAATTACGTAAATTTGCTGACATGCTTGTAGGTTTTTTGACAACATAAGTAGAACTAACTAAAATATAGATAGGCAATGGGTGAGGTATAGGAATTTGAATGTTGAAGCTAAAAGGCATCTTATACTCAAGTGAACTAGATAGCCATGTCTAATGACTCCTAATACTAAAGTATAAGTGTCTATAATTTTAAACTACTGACCAAAGTAAGGGAAAGCAGCAAGAAGTGCCCACTTTAACAAGATTTTTATCCAGCTCTTGAATTGAATAACAGGATTGACTGCAACTTTTATAATGCGCCAACAGTTGAAAATGTGGAGCGTGTTCATCGGCAGCTTATTTCAAATCTTAGACCCGTCAATCTTCAGCTCGGCACACTAGGCCACATCTAACTAATGTATGAAGGAATAAAATGTATACACGAGATACTAGAAGTGTATGACATGTAAAAGGGATTGATTCAACATAATAAATATGAGATAAAATATTATTTTTTACATGTTAGTACAAAACGTATGGATATAAATAAAACAAATGAACAGAAAAAACACAGACAACAATAAATTTCCAAGTAGTAGCCCTAATCATTATGGTATCCATATAAGTCGAGACATTTGAAACTAGTTACTTTAATATTAATACGTTGAGCCATATTGAAATTATATATTATTATGATCAAAATATATTTATTGGTCACTTATTTAATTTAGATTTTGTCCAGATTTGCCAGGTATGAAAAGACATGGCGTCTTATAATCTCAATATGATGTGAGACCTAACAAGTGTCTTTTCCTGCTTTGTTTCATATATACTGTTGCTGCAAGTTCATCGTTGATATGTTTTATTTTAATATGTTATTACGAGTTGAAAGCCGTCATATGACGGGAAATAATGATTAATATTTCTTCTCAAAATTATATGTAAATAAATGTTTTAAGAACATGTTTTCTAAAAATTGATTATAATATAGTAACAATAAATATACGGAGAATGACTACCCTATTC
>NW_013665846.1:767501-771375 GCF_000517525.1 Limulus polyphemus | reverse complement strand
ATAAATGTTTTAAGAACATGTTTTCTAAAAATTGATTATAATATAGTAACAATAAATATACGGAGAATGACTACCCTATTCCAAGAATTTCACGAAAATAATTTGTTTATGTATATGTGGTCATCTCCTTTAAGTATTGCTTGATTAGCATTTTGTCTTCTGTATATTTTAAAGTTATATTGAAATGTTCTTCTTGATAAATCCTTATAACTTGAAACATGCGAAAAACTAATTCTCAAAGACATATTCCTACTTGGTCAACCCTGCAAATTATTAATTGTATTGGTAAAGGCAGTGAATTTTATTATGAATTTCGGGGTCTTCTCTTTAGACTGTCTTCCTAATTTTGGCTTTGTTAGCTTGTTGAGCTGAGAAGCGTGATTTAATTTGCACATTTTCCAAATTGAAATGTACTGCGGGTAAAACATGCAGGTTATTATAGAATTGTAGCCGAGGATTCCGATTGGACAAAATTTGCTGATGTTGCGCCAATGTGTCCCCTCGACAACCAAGCAAACGTGATGAGGAATTTCAGCCAATGATTATGATTTTTGTGCGCCAGCAATACAGAAGTTTGGGGCAGATTCGATTTTATCAGTCACCACAACCTCTACCAACCTACCCTCACAACTAATATATATATATATACGGTTGGAAGAATTTAAAAAGACAAGCTTGCTTATCGTGGCAGAAAGCACCGTTGTTTCCCTCAAGTTGCGGGTCGATCGGTACCGCAACGGCCGAGATATCGGCGTGACCGACGAACGGCTTTTCTTCTTTATATAGTACATTATTACAACATTTCTTTTTTGTAACCAAATATATCGTAATTTAGCAATCTACAATGACCTTAATATAAATTAATATGTATCCGAGTAGGTAGCTGTTCTGTTTATGCCAACACGTGTTATTTATTAGATATCTTATGCATATGTTATTACACTATATGGTGTAATAGTCCCCTTCCTTTTCATTGTATTTCTAATTTAATCTTGTTTCCTTGTTGCATGCTTGTAATGATAACTGGCCTGTATTAGGCTAATATGCTATGATGCATGTTTTTGTTTAACTTTAAGGGTTACGTTCAGATGTAATAGGTTTAACTTAGAGTTATTGATAGTGTATTCGCTGTACAGACTAGTCTAATGATATTTAACTTCAGTATTGATAGTAAAGCAGGGGTTCGTTTAGTTTAGTCTGTTACGTGTGTTCGGCATGGCCAAGTGGATAAGGCGCTCGACTCGCAATCTGAGGGTCGAGGGTTCGAATCCCCGTCCCACCAAAACATGCTAGCCCTTTCAGCCGTGTGGGCGTTATAATGTGACGGTGAATCTCACTATTCGTTGGTGAAAGAGTAGCCCAAGAGTTGACGGTGATGACTAGCTGCCTTCCCTCTAGTCTTACATTGCTAAATTAGGGATGGCTAGCGCAGATAGCTTTCGTGTAGCTTTGCGCGAAATTCAAAAACAAACAAACTGTTACTTGTTAAACTAAAATGTATTTATGTTTAGCTATAAGAGCTTAAGCGTTAACGATTGTTGCGCACTATGTTTAACGTCACATTCGAGAGTTATAAGCATTTATATTAACTTATGTACTTTATGTTATATTATTTCAGAGTATGATTACCTATTATTTATGGTTTAATTTTGGTCAGAATATACCATATTCCTTCCTTTCTGAATCCATGCCCCTATGAACGCCCACTGTATGAGTTCGAAAATAAAAATCAAGTGCCCCCTTTATCATCATTCATTGTCATGACTTTGAAGACAGAAAGTCTGACTTACCTCTATTTTATTCACTTTATTACCTAATAAATATGTTTATAGATTCCGGATCCAGAATTATGTCCGATGAATTTTGTCCCTAAACCACACAACAATTACCTGTTCCTATTATTCCTGTACCACCACCGACGCAACACATAAATCTGCACTTGTACAGCTTATCACCTAATTAAGGATGTAAACTAAAGGCCATGTTTAGCAGATGATAGCAATAACTACTGAAGAAAATCTAACTGTAAGAATTGCTTCCTTATTTGTTTCCTCTTTTTTAGAATTATGTTAGCACCCCGGGAGCTTAATAGGAGAAATGTTTTAATTTAATTATTTCATCATTATCACCGGTAATTTAACTTTGGTAATTTGGCATAGCTTCTGTGTTTCTACACTCTATTTTACTTAGTAACTTATGAAATAATCTTAATTGTTAATCAAATTTCGCTTTTGTTTTTCATTTGTTTCTTTTTCTAGACTTAGTATTTCGTCCTTGTTTCATAACATTAAGGAAATATACTTTCATCTCAAAATTCCTGCTTCCTTTCATTCTTTCTAAGGCAGTACGCAAGAGATGAAATTTGTTTTAATTTCTTAGAATTTTCCCATAGTTCTTAAACTTTCTTTGAAGCAAAGTTCCTAATACCTTCATTTCCGTGAACTTCAGTAGGTCATTCCTTAAGGAGGCTGTTTAGGCCAACAGCCTCTGAACCTTTAACAAGAACACCACCTTTAACAAGGCCTTTTATTCCCGCAATATTTACATTTAGTTTGCATCTACGGATTTCTATTGCTAATTTCGGTTCTCTGTATGTTCCTGGTATACCTTCAGTAATAACTGTATGTTTTGGTGGTCGTGTTTGTGTTATTTTACCTTGTGATGTTGTATTTGTATTTTGTTTCTAGGTGTTACGTGATGATTTTCGTTTTTTTTTTTTTAGTCACTACTGTAAAGCTGTATGTTTCTGTATGTGTTTTCCGTGTTTCTAAGTTTTGAATGTGTGTTTCAGTATTCATACTGATGTTGTTTACCGTGTGTATGAATGTTGTTTATGGTTGTGTTCCACAATTTAAATTTCTTGATTAGTATTCGCATTGGTCACCTCAGTGGCCGTTCTAATACTTTCTTCAATATTTTGTTGTTGT
Source organism: Limulus polyphemus (assembly GCF_000517525.1). Taxonomy (NCBI): domain Eukaryota; kingdom Metazoa; phylum Arthropoda; class Merostomata; order Xiphosura; family Limulidae; genus Limulus; species Limulus polyphemus. Next base: position 768,448 of record NW_013665846.1, on the reverse strand, counting down.
TGTTTGCTGATGTTTTACTTCTCTAACTTTTTAGTTTGGTAAAACATGTATGATCTCTTTTAGCAATTAAAACTAAAGAGTTTAGTTGTGGACTTATCCGATCTTTGAAGGCACATATACCAGACTGACCTAGATGTTTTGAGGAAAAGGCCTTATGTGTATACTCAATGTTCTTCTGCACGTCGTTGAGTATAAGCTTCTCGATCTTCCTTATAGTTCATAGTGGCGACGTTGAAAATATGTTGAAAGTTGGTGGGTCTCGGTTTTCCGCCTAGGCGAGTCACCTGTACTAGATCCAGCTAGCCACAGAACCGAGGGATTTATATCATGCGTCATAGAGAAATGTAACGGTTTTCTTTATTGTACGGAACTAAGAAAGGAACGTCTTTACTCTCTGACAATCGGTGCGAGAACTTTTTCTCTAAACTAACTTCAAATGTGATTGGTTTGAATTTTGCGCCAAGCAACTCAAGGACTATCTGAGCTAGCAGTCTCTAATTTAGCAGAGAAAGTAGCTAGTCAACACCTCCCACCGCTAACTCTTAGGATACTCTTTTTCCAACGAATAGTAGGATTAACCGTTATATTATATGACGGTCCAACGGTTGAAAGGGCGAACATGATTTGACGAGGATTCGAACCTGCGACCCACAGATTTGTAGTCAAGCGCCCTCTTAAAATCTAAAAACCTAGGAAAAATAAAAGAGTATTTTTACTCAACATAACAGATTAATATGAATTTGTTCTCACACTTGGAAATTATTATAACAAACAATTATTGAATAGATTACAACTGATAAAAGTACACGCGATGCACCAGGGAGAGTATCTATTATTAGTTCGTTATAGTCAGTGTGCTATAAACTTCGAAACTATAACTGTGAAACTTTTGTTTATAAATCTTTGTTTGTAATAACTATTTGTAATAATTGTTACTGTAAATTGTA
>NW_013665846.1:752686-767491 GCF_000517525.1 Limulus polyphemus | reverse complement strand
ATTAAAACGTATTTGTGTTAAAAAGAAAACTGTGTATCAATCTTGTTGGCAAATATCATAAACTGACTATAATGCTAAATCCAAAGTACAATTTAACTATTAAATTTAAATTATCAGTTAACTCGGCTTCGGACTATTGGAAATTCTAATACGCAACATACCATAGAAAACGATCTTGGGTTCATGTTAAACAACAGTCAAGAGTTGACTATGAATAACAAAATATTGCAGGCAGTTACAGACTTTATAAATATTTCTCTACATAGTTTGTTGTTTATATAATTTGTCAGTGTCTAAAATGTACAGCCTATGTACCTCATTTAATCCAGAAAGCAATAAGTACAGGGACCCCTTTAAATGATTTGTGGCTTCTACACTTTGTTTGTGTTCCCTATACTATTATTACCTGTGCTATTTGTCTCCTGCTGGATCAAAATATTAGCATTTACAAATATTGCATGACTACAGTTTCCTTGTATTTTGGAGCTATCAAATGTCATACATCTACCACTCACATACCCCTTAATAGCTCTAAATATCATGAGTTTTAATTTTTTTATATACTATACCTAAAACCACAATATATTTCAGGAATTGCTGAAGATCATATAAGTCGTGAAAAAGTAGAAATACCAGAACTTCCAGCTAAAAGCATTTCTGCAAGAACATATCACCGAGCTACAGAAGTTACACAAGGTCCATGTTTAATAGACTGTAGTAAAGTAGGTTTTTCTGTAGATGAAACTGTTCAAGTGGTTATGTCACACCGTCAAGTAAATTTCATTTTAATAAATAGAACAAATGAGAAGCATACACAAAAAAATTGCTTTCCAATGTGAGTGGTTCCAAAGAAACATTTTGACGGCAAGAGAGTGTGGACAAAATACACTTGTTAGACAGAACTTTAAGAAATGAAAATGTAATTTCTCACTGCAACTTTTAGGCAAAACAAATATAATTTGACAGACAGTGTTTATGAGACATTCAACATTACAAAAGTAGATAACAATCAACATATGTTATCCAATGTCATAACTGTGTTAAAACTTTGTGGTCTTTGTAACCCGGCTTTAAGAGAATATGATGAGTCAGTCAGAAGGCTCCCAAGTTTTAAAAATCTTAGTGAGACGTTTGAAAAGGTAAAATCTCTGTGTGCAATAAAATGTGTTCATATTCTTGGGGGTCTGGGGATCATGCTCCCACAAAAGCGTTTTTAATGAATGAATCTAAATGGTGCAACATGGTGCATTTCCTGCATCAATGTGATGCTAAATTTAATTTGGATCCTGCCAGTCAACAATCACAATGTGATGTGGAAAGCTGATAATCTGATAAAAGTGTGATATTTTTAAATAATGCACGTGATGGCGAGAATAGACACAGAAGCATGAGTCTCACGTTTAACGCATAGGTGTTAGTAGTTCTGTAGCCAATCTATAAAGACTGAAACATTTCTTTCAATTTTTGAAACTTTTAATGAGAATAATGCAATATTGAAAACTCACTATGAAAAATTGTCCGTGTTATGATAAGATGATAAAGGAATAGATATATCAGTGTGGGGTTTGGGCCTGGCTTTGGAACCAAATAAGATCTAGCTAGACAGATTCATACTTCATATTATGGCAGATTGGTCAACTGGTGTATAAGTTAAAGTAGATGAAAGGCATGCAAAAAAATGTGCAGCATATTGATAAACTACATCTATATGTCACAGATGTACTCCTCTGTAATGGTTTCATTAGGAATCTAAGATGAAGACCAATGAAGCAGAGGTGGATGAGAATGCCATCTCGAATCATACCATCTTACCCAATGACGAAAAAAGAGCTTTTTCTATGGATATATATATATATATTGGTTGTATGATATTCTATCTCTCCAAAGTTAACCATGCTGACCATGACGGTCTGCTCAGTAATATGTGTCTCTGTAACTGTTCAACTCAAACTTTAACACTTTGACTCACAGAAAATAAGCTATGAAAACAGCCTTATTAGGAGATGATTCTTCGTCATGCATACCTCTGAATCCCCATGTTCTTCTTCCAGTTTGATAATCACCAGTTTCATTGTTTTGCTGTGCGGCTTGTAATTTATTCTACATTCTTTAACCCATTCGTCTTCATCATCATCATCAATATTTTCAATGTTCCGTAACTTATTTTTTCTTTATCATTATCATCTTCTTCATCCTTCAGCTCATTCCTTTCTCTGTAAACCGTTTCTCGACAAGCAGAATTGGTTATGCTTTGTTACTCTGTAGTACGTTTCTCCTAATGAATTGCTTTGTAGTGGTTTCTCTAGAGTATAAGCTTTCTAGATTATCAATTCACAGTCATCTTCTACAAAGTAGTTTCAACAGGCTTATTATGTCAATATATTAGCTTTGAGAGAATAGCTATAGATATTGAATCACAATAACATCATGTCCCCACACAAAGTTTAGTAAAAACATTTCTCTAACTACCAAAAACGAAAATATTTTAAAGTTAACTTTAATTGTCAACTTTAAGACAATCCTGAAACAGAGCGTAGGGGATGAAAAGTAGGTATACAGACATACCATGTATTTCTTGCCATCTTATTTTAGTGTAAAAATGTTCAAAAGTTTTGTTTATTCACAAGAAAGACATCAAATTTACTTCATTCCAGCTGTTTTTGTTCATTTGTCATTCTGTATAGGTAACAACTATTCTGCCCATGCAATCATGACTGTAATGTTGCACGTTATTTAAAAATATATCGACAGTCAGTGTTCTTCAATAGTAGGTCAGATGATAGCTAAAGGTTAGAGCCCCACCTTTGTCTAATGAGAATGACCATCTATGTGGTAGCGGTTGTCGTTACGGGTAAATCCTACATTTTTTTAAAGTAAGGATTATGAGATTTAAATATTCTGGAATAGTTTTGGTAGAAACAAAATACGAAGTTTTTCGTGATCTTAAGTTGGTTAATTAAAGGGAAGACATCTTGAAGGAAGAAAACCGGTTAATCAATTCACGAATCCTGTGAAAGATGACCATCTAGCATCTACACACATTGTGCTTTTTGTCTTTCTTAAATAAAGATTATTTTAATTTCGTCTCACACATTGTATCCAGTCTGTTTACTACTTTGGTGAAATTCAATTACTTTAAATAAATTCAGTGTTGCTTCATAATTTATCCTGCATATACTCCCGTTACAAAGAGGACTTACCTAATACTTATTGAGTAAATCAGGTTAGCTAGAAAATACCACAGTTGTGTTGATTTGGAATTTGTGTTGTATTTAAATTACTCCAACTCCCAAAATAATCTATATTTCTCTTGAACCCCACCAATTAAAAATTCAATGAGCCTCCACTGTTAAATATTGAGCATTTCCCCTGAATCCAATCTCTACTTTAAATTAAAGGGGTTTTATTTTTAGATTAAATCACTAAATCCAGACAATTCAAATAATAATGCTCTCATACATAATTTCATTTATTTTCTGCTAAAGAAATTATACTAGAGCCCTTGTAATTCTTAAATATTTTTTATTTATACATTTAAACTGACAAGTTGTAGAAATTAAGTTTAGTATGTGTCTGTTAGATTTCTACATCAGTATGTCTGGAGTAAATTAAAAAATTGAAATACAGTGTTCTTATCCTCTTTACTTATTGTTTAAGTAAATCATCAAAGCTGACTCATCAATTTACTTGACACGCAACTACTCGAAATAAGCGAACGAACTTGGTAACTCGACAAGCAAATTTGTGTCGCCCACGTTCACGAGGTGAAGACGGAAACAATGCCAGCGAAATAAATAACGGAAATCCATAAAAAAAAACAAAGATAAGGGTACATATACTATAGTCTTGTCAAAACATCTGTGTACACCAAGTAGTTAGTGTACGGGTATGAAGAAAGAAAATTTATGAGTTTTTTTCGAACTACGACGCCATAATTATTAATTATTTTGTACCACGTTTTCTATTATATATGGTGATTAATAAACTAAAATATGGACATGTTTTAAGATTAAATGCTGAGCACGCAAGACAAGGAAAAGTGTCAAATGTGAAGCACGTGTTCTGTAAAATTTTCATTTAAATAAACATTCCTGTTCAGAAACTACTCTCATACACAACTTACTCCACGTAATTTCTCTGGCATGTACGTAAACGTTTTAATATCAACATGCATATGTTAATCTAGTTATTCGGAACTTACACAGATCTTGTTTGTTTGTTTGTTTTGAATTTCGCGCAAAGCTACACGAGGGCTATCTGCGCTAGCCGTCCATAATTTAGCAGTGTAAGACTACAGAGAAGGCAGCTAGTCATCACCACCCACCGCCAACTCTTGGGCTACTCTTTTACCAACGGATAGTGGGATTGACCGTCGCATTATAACGCCCCCACGGCTGAAAGGGCGAGCATGTTTGGTGTGACAGGGATTCGAACCCGCGACCCACAGATTGCTAGCCGAGCTCCCTAACCACCTGGCCATGCCCGGCTCTATACAGATCTAAAACTGTTAAAGATCACTGATTCAAAACAAATATGAAATTTTGTTATAGAGTAAGTTTATATAAGCATAAATGAAAATAATATGGAATATACTCAACTTTATGGTTCTAATTATCACTCAGAATACGATTATATTTACCATAATAATGCTGGGGTATAAAAAAACGATTTATTGTTCTTTGGCATAGGTTATGATTTAGCAGATAAACACAAATAGTTATCAATAACCGATATAACATTTCCTTTTTTTTTAAATTTAAAACGCAAGTTTGGCTTTGGTGAATTTTTATAGAAACAACAAGTTAGTTGTTCTATTAATTAATTCAGTAGCTTAGGAAGCGGAGGAGGGGGGAGGACTTCCCACTTTTCAACTTCTCCTAGCAAAAATGCTTCAAAATTAGAAAATTACTTTCAGAAAAAGCTGGAGTATGCATGAAATTTAATCCAGAGCCCAAGAGCTTGCAGGGCTCGCCTTAGGGCCATGGACCCTCGCTTTGCTCTATCAAATAAATCTTGCCCCCTTCCCCACACAGATATACACTTTTAATTTGCTTCCTAGTTGATCGAGTAAGAATTAAATTGAAAATAAACATACTATACTCTATAATATCAAAAGACTTAGACATGAATCGTGGAAGTATAGGATACCATGAAAAAGTTAAGTAGGGTGGAGTTTGAGATTGAGATTGACTTAGGAAAAATTTTTTTTCGGTTACAATTGTTCTCTCTCTCTCTCTCTCTGTAGACAGTATTTGAAGCTACAGTCTTTTGTTGTCTGTTCCTAATGCCTAAATCAAAATAAATATATTTTATTTTGTTTCCGTAAACATGAAGTCAGGCCTTCTTATACTTAAACATGTTCTTGTAACCCTTTTCAAATTACCGTACAATAGGTTACCGTTAGCAACAGGTTTAAAGTAAAAAAGCATAACACACAAAGTAGCAATAATATTTTAATTTGTTTCTCATATTACGCCCTTTACTTATGATAACATTGACATTACGTTCTTATGGCCTTCTTATTTTGTAATTTAGACATTGGGTACAATGTTTATTTGTTTTGCTTTAACAAACCGCAGAACTTTGTATTTTGCATTACAGTGCTTATTCACAGTATGACCAAACATTGTGCCCAAAGTTATAAAATGTTTTAAGAAAAACATTAGCGATAAGCAAAGTTTAAGAAACCTTATAATGCTAGCTCTTTTGAAATTATTCTTTATTGAACCTCACAGTTCAACGTACTTTCTTCCTTAATTGTGATTTATTTTGACCTGCAGTTTTGGTTCATTGCGTTTTCCAAGTTCCATGAACTTATTAAAATATAATAGTATAATAGAACACAAATGTAAAAAAAATAAATGCATTAAACGTGCAATTACTGATGCAACTATTTTGGTTCAACAACTGGGAATTTAATGTTTTTTTATATACTATGACTTTCAAAAATGATAAATTTAAAGCAATGCAAGTATAAAATGCGTGTCTCAAGGTAGTTATTTTCATATTTATTGTATATAAAATTGGCATGTACTGTTATGTATTACAATTTCGAACGGTCTGAAACCGAGTTAAATGATACTTTAAATTTATTAGTTAAATTGTACTTTGGATTTAGCAGTTAAATAAAAGCCGATATATAGTCAGTTTATGATATTTGCCAAAAAGATTGATACACACAGTTATAGCTTCCGAAGTTTATAGCATGCCGACTATAGCAAACTAATAATAGATACTCATTTTGACGTGTTGCATTGGTTATATTTATAGGCGTATGGAGAGTTTCTCGAAATTTCAGTTTAACATAACAATACTTATGCTAACTCAAGCATTTACGTACACACATATATTCTTGATTCTTATTCTCGGGAATCTTCTATAACTTTGGAGAATAGGCAAGAGTTTCACAATTCATATTTAACAGTATAAACTATGTATGTTTCTAAATATAAATTTAATCTAAACAAACGTCGATATTAAATTAAATATATAATAACAAATCCATCACAGTACAGTGCACTAAAATTATTATTTACTCAAGCTATTTCACTTTCTGACTTATTTTAAGCCACCCTTACAATTAATTGGATGATATGTAGTATAGGATGAGAGTATTACATATCTTACTCTTCCATGGTATATATTTCATGGGTGTGGAAGTTTTAAATTTTTCTCAGTTCTAGTTTCAGAAACCTTTAAATCTAGTAGATGTTATGTGCCGAATTCAACCAGAGGTTTTCATTTTCGTAACATAGACATTTGAGGAATCCATTTGTTGTTTAAAAAAATATCTGCATGGTTACTTGCTTTATGATTGGTTCGTTGCAAGATGCATAATATGAATGCAGTTTTGGTGGTCTCAAAGTGACTTGTTCAAAACTTTCAGAAGTTCAGTATATTTTCACCAAAGGGAGCAAAGACACGCCCATAGAAGTCCCATCCTTGTTTAATTCTATTATTGTGCTGATCGTAAGTGTTTGGTGTTGTACTTCAACTTTTTTACATTTTCCTGCCACTTAGACCAATTATGTTTAATTTGACTTCTTTCATTTCACCTGTAACAAATCCTTCTCTCTTTTGTAGATTAGACAATTCTCCCATCTGACTAGTAATAGTACAACATAAGATTGTAGCAATTTTGTTGTTCTTGACTAAGAAATTAAAATTTGTTGCTCCTTGTTTTATTCTTTGTCCTGTTTCTATTCATGTTTAATTTATTCTCTGTAATGCACTTCATGAATATTAGTACTTGTCTATTTGTTATTAGCAAACCTGAATACCACATAGCTGTTCAGTGTTACACATACATGAACGTGTATTCGAACCCGGATTGCCAGGTCCAAAATACATATATCTACCACAGAAATAACCTATGCCATGGGTCACCCGAACGATTTATAGGTTTTATTCTAAAGTAATCATTTACTGCAACCACTTTCTATGTTTGTCATGCAGCTAATTCAGACATTTCCTTAGGAAAATTGTTATATATACCTCCCAGTGAACCAATAGAATGTATTAACTCAGATAGATTCGATCTCGAGTTTAATAATTGGTGTTTAGTATATTTAGACAATGAATATCTTTTATTATTGGTATTTAAAATATATTTAGTAACAACACAAGTCAACTATATATATTTTTGGAAAGATAATGAGATGTTAAGCCATAAGGATGCAAGTGGATTTAAAATGGCATTATGAATCTTTTCCAAATAAGGTAGCTGGAGGCAGAACTAACACTAAGCTCTTATTATATCCCCAATCTCTACCTGTTTCATAATACTCTCCGACATTGTTTGTTTTTGTCTTATTGTTTGTTCGGTTGGGGTGAGGAGGGTGGGGTGGAGCGAAATTAGCCTTGTGGTTAGTGTGTTGGGCTGCAGATTGAATGATCTGAGGTTTGAGATGGATTGCTGTTGAACATGCTTCACTCTCTTTATCAGTTGTAGTGAAGGAACTAGAAACTTTTCGAAGAAATTTTACAATTGCTTCAGGTTTTTATTAGTTGAATATGCATAAAACAGAATTTAAAAGTTTTAACAGTTTTTCAAGTCTAAGTAAGTAACCAAGGATATATAAAAAAGAGGCGACAAGAAGATTCCTATGTTTTGAAATGAGCTTGAGAACTAGTAAACAAGGTCAGGAGCCTAGTTATGTAGGAAATGCTGCCTAGAAACAAGATGAGTGCACTAGTACTTGTGACAGGTTGATGGATTATTGACCTCAACCCTTTAGAACTAAGAAAGCTACGAAAAAGTTTGGTTTAGTGAGTAATATCGGCACTTTGAGGAAATATCAGTTACAGAACATGGGTGTAGTGGTACAAGTGAATAGGTGGCTGGCTAGCACCTCTTATCTATAACCAATTACTTGAGAGTTCTGGTTATGGTTTTGTATTAGCCCAGGAATTCCCCTAAAGTATCCAATAGGAACACAGAACTACTTGTGGGTGATGTTGTGTCCTAGTTAGTGGGTCGAGATAATCACGAGAAAAGTTAGTTTAAAAACCCATGTCAGAGACTGAAAAATCAGTTTCTCCAGAGCTGAAGAATTCCTCTAAGTTCTGAAGAGGAAACCGAACAATGAAAATGTCAAATGTGGCTAAGACTCCCAACAACCCAACTCTACTGTAAGTATAATTTCTCCCTCTCTTAACCAGCTAGTGTTAAAACTATCAGAAATATTAAATGTATTTAAGTAAAAAGTGTTTAATACCAGTATATAAGTAGTTAATCCAATGTGACTAATGTTTAAAGTTTGTTGTTTTTAGAAGTTGTTAAATGTTTAATAAATATTATTATAAGTGTTCACCATTGGCCTGAGACTCTATTTCTTTAGTCTAACTGCAAACTACCTCGAGTTAGCGACTTGTGGTTCCACTCGTCACGACAAATCCTCTAATAAATAAATTTGGTGTAATGAGTAGTTTTAATTGAAACTCCAACAATCAAGCTCACCAGGGCACTACTCATTACAGCTGGCGCAGTCTCGAGAATTTTTGGAGTAGCTAACGACAGGTTAGTTACAGTAACGAAAGATGGAAAAATGAAGAAAGTCAACCAAAGTACTATAAGTAGTGTAAGTTAGAAATAAGTAGTTGTGGCTACTGCTGGTGTAGATACGACTACAGAAGAGGGTGGTGCATGTCCTAGAGTTGATAGAAGGGCTGATGCTAACCATGAAGCCACAGTGGAGCAACCCACACAAATAAGGCTATGCAGTGCTACACACTTAACAAGTGCCATACCGCTGTATCATGGTGGTGCAAATAAGGATGTCAAAAGCTTTATTGATGCCTTACATGAAGCAGCTAGAATATTGGGCTGGACTGATGCCCAGAAAGCTGATATATTACATCTAAGAACAGCAGGAGAGGCTAAACATTACATTCATGGTGAGCTGCATGAGACAACACATAATCTATATCTAGTGCATAAGTTAATGGAAGAGTATACGAGAAACTACTAATGTAATTCTAACAGAAATGCATAACCTATATCAACAATGTAGCGAATCCATCCGAGTTTTTGGACATAAGCTACAGGAATTAGGTAACAGACTGTGCAAGGCTTATGGACATCCAAGCGAGGATATGCTGCAAGATACTCTAAAATCTGAGTATGAATGAGGCTATACAGTAATGTAGCTAGAGGGTATGTAAATGAAGCAAATAGTCCTCAAGCAACTTTACCTGATTTAATTGAAGTAGCTACTCGAGAATAGCTACAAGAAAAGCAGATCTATAAGCCTAAGCATTCTGCTATAAATGCAGTTAACAAGTCTAGAAAGGCTAGTCTGTCTAATACACAGAGTAAGCCCGGTGGCTTCCAGTGCTTTAACTGTAGCAAAGTTGGGCAAAAAGCAAGAAACTGCTTTCAAAAGCAGAAAAGAAATGAGCAAATAGCATGTTATAACTGTGGTATTACAGGCCACATGGCACGAGATTGCCGACGCCCATGGAAGGTTGAAAATGGAAAAGCCGCAAAGGCTGTAGTTTACAGAGGAAACTTCCCAATAATAATGGTAGCCCTACCTTCACTACTGGTTCAAAAAACATAATCCCTACCAGGATTACAGAGCGAAAGTAAAGGTAGTTCGGGCAGTTTGGGATAAATGATTGAGAATTCATAGTGTCAATGAAGTATCAACAATAGTTAAAGTGGAAATAGAAGGTATAATATGTCAGTTATTGATTGATACAGGCACTCGATCGTCACTACTAATTTTAGAATTAGTAGACGGAAATCCGACATTATTAGATAATGCATGGAAAGAAGTTTCTAGAAGTATTTTAACTTCTATAACAGGACATCCTGTTAAAACGTTAGGTAGATATAGTATGCAAATGAAAGTAGGAAACTTAGAGTTAAAAACTCATTTTACCTCTGTAAGCAAATAAACTTAGATACAGATGGCATTATTGGGAAAGAGTTCTTAAGAACTTATGACACTGAAATATCTCTTACTCAAAGTAAACTATGCATAGAAACAGAGGTCTTAAGTTTTGAAGGACTTGAGCCTTCAAACTTATGTGCAACAGTTGAGACACATGATATCTTCCCACTGACTAATAGTCAGATGCCTAACGCTAGCATTAGCAAGGCTAAGGATACAAAAGCACTAACTTCTTACTAAAGTGACACACGACAAAGTCGGAGGAGTAAGACTAACAAGTGTCCTAAAGAAAATTGTAAAAAGAAGCCAAGAAATAGGACTGCCTGGAAAGACACTATATCTAGCAGAAGTCATAAAGATAAGGTGAGTGATAGTAAGATAAGGCAAAATAAGTTAGTGAATAAGCCTTTAAAACAGGAAAATAATAATTCAAACCCCTCAGATGACTCTACACTTATGCATAACATAACAACAAAGCATCCCAACAGGAGTGTTTGAAAGAAAGAGTTCCTGTAAGGTTAGTTAAAATAACTAGATTACCTGTGAGAAGTCAATTTATAGTTGAGGCTAAAATAAATGACTTTAAGTATAATGAAGAAGTGCTAGTTGAATCTATCGAAATAGAAGAAACAGGAGTTTATATAGCTGCTAGCATTAGTAAAGTGTCCGAGAGAGACACAGTGCCTGTAAAAGTGTTAAATGTGAATGAAGAAAAAGTGATACTACCTAAGAACATAGTAGTAGGTAAAGCGAGTAGTAGAGAACAGTTAGCTGTGATAGAACAGCATTAATAATGTTAATAAACAGGCACAACAAAGTAGGATAGACTGGGATTATATCTTAGGAAATGTAGAACGAAAACATAAATAAAGTTTGATAAATTTGTTAGAAGAGTATAGAGATGTATTTGTAGGAGAAAATGACTTTAACGGTTGTACAAATAAGGTTAAACATAAGATAATGTTAAATAATAATAAGCCTATAGCACAGAGACCTTATAGAGTGCCTGAAAAACATAGGGTTGAGTTAAAAGAATGTGTAAAAGAGATGCTTGAACAAGGTGTAATAGAGGATAGTAGTAGTCCGTATGCATCTCCAGTTGTATTAGTTCCTAAAAAGGACGAAAAATTAAGGTTCTGTGTTGATTTTCGTAAAGTGAACGGAGTAACAGTCAAAGAAATTTATCCATTACCTAATATCCAAGAAACCTTAGATAGGTTAGGTAAGAGTAAATATTTTTCATCTATGGATTCACAAAATGGATATTGACAAGTAGAATTAGAAGAGGAAGATAAATTTAAAACTGCTTTTGTATTACCTTCAGGTAAATACCAGTTTAAAACAATGCCTTTTGGCTTATGCAATGCCCTGTCAACATTCCAGAGATTAATGGATGTTGTACTATCAGGCTTGCAAGATTCAGAATGTTTTTGTTACTTAGAAGATGTTATAGTGTTCGCTGCAACTTTTGAAGAACACTTAGAGAGGTTAAGACATGTATTCGATAGGTTAAGAAAGGCAAACTTAAAGTTTAAACCAAGCAAATGTCAGTTTTTGAAAAATGAAGTAGAATACTTAGGTCATTTAGTGACCGCAGATAGTGTAAAGCCAGACCATAAAAAGTTAGAAGTCTGTAGAAAATATCTAGTACCTAAAACAGTAAAAGATATTCTTGCATTTTTAGGATTTGTAGAATTCTATAGAAGATTTATACCACACTTTGCTTTATTAGCAAAACTTCTAACTGAATTAACTAAGAAAGAAACAAAATTTCAGTGGACAGATAAAAGACAGGAAGCATTCGAAAATCTAAGAGAAGCTTTATTAAAAGCACCAATCCTAAGTTATTCAGATTTTAGTAAGGAATTTATCTTAAGTACAGATCTTTCAGGTTTCGCTATAAGTGCAGTTTTATCACATTTAGATAAAAATGTGGGCCTGGCATGGCCAGGTGGATAAGACGCTCGACTCGCAATTTGAGGGTCGAGGGTTCGAATCCCCGTCCCACCAAAACATGCTAGCCCTTTCAGCCGTGGGGGCGTTATAATGTGACGGTCAATCCCACTATTCGCTGGTAAAAGAGTAGCCCAAGAGTTGGGGGTGAGTGGTGATGACTAGCTGCCTTCCCTCTAGTCTTACACTGCTAAATTAGGGACGGCTGGCGCAGATAGTCCTCGTGTAGCTTTGTGCGAAATTCAAAACAAACAAACAGATGAAAATGGCAACGAACACCATATAGCGTATCAGAGCAGACAGTTAGGAAAAGCTGAAATAAATTATTCATTTACAGAACAAGAGTGCTTGGCTGTAGTACATGAAATTAAAACCTTCCGTTGTTATCTATACGGTAGAAAATTTACCATTATTACAGATCATGCACCTTAAAATGTTTAATGACATTAAAAGACCCCTCCTCCAGATTAGCTAGATGGTCCTTATTACTACAAGATTATGACTTTGAAGTAATACATAGACCAGGTAGAAAACATTCTAATGTAGATGCGTTAAGTAGAATCATAGTAAAAAAAACGAAATTATAGAAAAACAAACAAGCAATCAGATAAAAGAAGTACAACCTGAACATGAAAACGAATTAGAAGTAATTTGGGATTTAGATCATGTAATTAGTGAGCAAAAGAAAGATCCAATAATAAATGACTTACGCAACAAAGTAACACAATGAGAATATACGGAATACATGATAGATTCCGATATTTTATGTAGAAAAAATAAGGACAGTAGGTCGTTACAAATAGTTGTACCAGTTAAATTGAGAACGAAGGTCATGAAAATATATCATGATACGCCTTTTGCGACGCACTTAGTTTTTGCTAAAACAGAAAGTTCTTTTGGCCAAACATGAGAAAAGACATTAAAGAGTACTGTGAATCGTGCTTAGAATGTCAAAAACGAAAAACCAGTCCGCATTTAAGGAATTCTCTTTTACAAAGAATGCCGAGTTTAACGACACCTTTTCAGCTAGTAGCTATGAACACGTTAGGCCCATTGCCTACGTTCTACGCAGGAAACAAATACGTGTTAGTTGTCTCAGACTACTTAACCAGGTTTCCAGGTTATATGCTTACCTGATCAAAAAGCAGAAACAATAGTTAAAGCTTTTGTAAACCACATAATAGCTAGACATAGTATACCCCAATATCTATTAACAGTAGAGGTAGTAACTTCATTTCTAAGTTAATGAATGAAGTTTGTAAATTGTTAGGTGTAAATAAAATCGAAACCACAGCTTATCATCCAGCTGCTAATGGTTTAGTAGAAAGATTTAATAGAACTTTGTTAGATATGATCTCTCAATACTGTGAGAAAGATCAGAAAACTTGGGATGAACAGATTCCCTTGTAATTGTTAGCGTATAGAAGTGCTGAGAACAGTCAACTCAGGAAAGTCTATTCTTTCTATTACATGGTAGAGATGTTATTGTTACGTCTCCGTTTGTTAATTAACTTTCCGTAACTTCGTTCTGACAAAACTTTAGCGACACAAGTTCTTTACTTAATAAAACTGGTTTATTCTTTCCGAATACAACTTTACCGATACACTCAACTTCAACAATCGCGCTAAAACAAACACTATAACGAACGAACGTTAACTTCAACAATACCCTGTGACTGCAGTTCAATTACTCACTATCTACTCACACATTACAATCCCGCGTCACGTTGTCCCCCTCTTATATATATACCCGCCTACCCCATCTAGCAAACACTAGAGCATTCATGAAGAAACAAGATAGTTCTAGAAACTAGAGGGCGCCACAGCAGTCATGTGACTCGCTGAAGCAACATTATATTACCTATGCAAGAAATATTAGCTCCTAAGAAAAACAGTCATGCAATAGCTTATGACTACAAGGCAGAATTACTACAGAGAATGCAAGTAGCATTTGAGTTAGTTAACAAACATTTAACTAAAGCTGCTGAAAGTAGAGAAAGACAAGTAAATAAAAAGGCACAGATTAGTGATACAAAGTTAGGGGATATAGTATTGTTATATACCCCATTAGTTAAGACAAAGTTAGGGGATATAGTATTGTTATATACCCCAATAGTTAAGACAAAGTTAGGGGATAAAGTATTGTTATACACCCCATTAGTTAGATCAAGGTTAGGGGATATAGTATTGTTATATACCCCATTAGTTAAGACAAAGTTAGGGGATATAGTATTGTTATATACCCCAATAGTTAAGACAAAGTTAGAGGATAAAGTATTGTTATATACCCCATTAGTTAAGACAAAGTTAGGGGATTAAGTATTGTTATATACCCCAATAGTTAAGACAAAGTTAGAGGATAAAGTATTGTTATATACCCCATTAGTTAAGACAAAGTTAGGGGATTAAGTATTGTTATATACCCCAATAGTTAAGACAAAGTTAGAGGATAAAG
>NW_013665846.1:749162-751824 GCF_000517525.1 Limulus polyphemus | reverse complement strand
GAAGGTCATGAAAATATATCATGATACGCCTTTCGCGGCACACTTAGCTTTTGCTAAAACATATAGTAGAAAGATTCTTTTGGCCAAACATGAGAAAAGATATTAAAGAGTACTGTAAATCGTGCTTAGAATGTCAAAAATGTCTGCATTTAAGGAACGCTCCTTTAGAAAGAATGACGAGTTTAACGACACCTTTTCAGCTAGTAGCTATGGACATATTAGGCCCATTGCCTACGTCCTACTTAGGAAACAAATACGTGTTAGTAATCGCAGACTACTTAACCAGGTTTCCTGAGGCTATATGCTTACCTGATCAAAAAGCAGAAACAATAGCTAAAGCTTTTGTAAATCACATAATAGCTAGACATGGTATACCCCAATATCTATTAACAGATAGAGGTAGTAACTTCATTTCTAAGTTAATGAAGGAAGTTTGTGAATTGTTAGGTGTGAATAAAATCGAAACCACAGCTTATCATCCAGCTGCTAATGGTTTAGTGGAGAGATTTAATATAACCTTATTAGATATGATCTATTAATATTGTGAGAAAGATAAAAAACTTGGGATGAGCAGATTCCCTTGTTCCTGTTAGCATACAGAAGTGCTAAGAACGAGTCAACTCAGGAAAGTCCATTCTTTCTATTGTATGGTAGAGATGTTATATTACCTATGCAAGAGATATTAGCTCCTAAGAAAAATAGTCATGCGAGAGCTTATGACTATAAAGCATAGTTACTACAGAGAATGCAAATAACATTTGAGTTAGCTAACGAACATTTAACTGAAGCTGCTGAAAGTAGAGAAAGACAAGTAAATAAAAAAGGCACAGGTTAGTGATATAAATTTAGGGGATAAAGTATTGTTATACACCCCAATAGTTAAGAAATGAAATACAAAAAAAGTTAGCAAAGTTATGGAAAGGTTCTTTTAGAGTCTTGAAACAGACTAGTCCAGTTAATTTTGAAATTCAAGAAATTTATGGAAAAGGTAAACAGTTAGTACATGTGAACAAGTTAAAGAAAGTAAAAGATTATAAGCCTTATTAATATGAGTGTGTAGAAGAAGAAACTAATCAAACAGAATAAGATAAGGGTAATCCTGAAGAGGCTGATAACTTAAATGAATTTGAATCATATTTTTATGATGAAGAAGAAATAATAGAACCAGAACCAGAAATACCAAGGGTAGAGAATGATGATAGCATAATACTAGGTGATAAGTTAATAACAACAGAAGATACCCTAGTTAGTATTGATAACAATAAGGATGGTGACCAAATAACTGAGGATAATATCACTAGTACCACATTAACGACACAAGCTGATGTAGTGACCCATGATTATAATCTTAGATCACAAGGTCCAATATCAACTGAACCGGACGTGACTCCTACCAGCCCGAGGAAACAAGTACGATTCAATCCACAAGTAGTCGTACATAAACCTAAGAGCAACGTGAATACGGTTAACACTGCATCTTACGAAGCTAGTGTTATTAATGCCTTTCATAACATGATAAACAACTTGCAGAGTCGTAAATAAGAAAAGTAGAATAAAATATATATCTATATTTGTTATATGTTTAAATGTATAGATATTATATAAGTACTATAACTAATAGTGTTATTTAGTAGATATATCTGTAAGTTTACTGGGATTCTTATACTGTTGCTGACGAAGACTGGAACCGGACAGAATGTGAGTATTGTGTCAGTAGAAAACAAGGTAGGTGTAATCTTTGTTGAAGAAGGTAATTTCATATTATCTTGAGATAAATGGATAATTGTGGAAGATATACCATTTCCACAGTATGTTAGGTTACTAATATGATTACAAGAAGAGTTGGTATTGTTTGAGAAATCTTTGAATGTAAAAACTTATGTTAGTTTTAGTGAAGAAGGTTCAGCGAATGTGACATTATATCACATGAGAAATCAAGGGACGGCTATCTTACAGTTAGCTAGGATATTACAGGAAGGACTAATTGAAAATTACAAGACCTTAATTAGACAATATCATGACGAGATAAGTGAACTATTACTAGAATTAAAAGATATTAAGGATAGCGTATCTATATCAGACAGAACTAGACAAAGACGAGGTTTAATAAATGCAGGTGAAAGTATTCTAAAATTTTTAGTTGGAACAGCAACCACTGGCGATTTACAAGCCTTAAATGAAAAGGTAGAACAACAGAGACAGGTATCTAAAGAAATGATTCATTTAATAGGAGAGCAAGCAACTATAATAAATTCATTAAATCAGACGATTGAATTACATGACCAAGAAATTAGAAAAGTATCTAGAGCTTTAGTAAACATTACTAACGCATTGATGCACACTAGAATAAGACAAACTGAGTTACATAAAGCAGGAATGGAAATGTTAGTTTTAACACTAGAATTCAGAATAATCTACAACAGTTATCTTTACTGTAGGAAGTAGTAGGGCAGAGTTAGCTAAGTTAATACAAGCATTATATGTAGCTACAGATAAAAAATTAAGCTCTTACTTTTTATCACCGAGTAAACTAGAAAGAGTGTTAGACGAAATTGAAAGGAGATTACCTCCACATTTACAGTTTGTAATATCTACTCATAGTGACCAAATTTATATGTACTATACATGGGCTGACGTGTTTGTTTGTTTGTTTTGAATTTCG
>NW_013665846.1:724535-748233 GCF_000517525.1 Limulus polyphemus | reverse complement strand
GGCTATCTGCCCTAGCCGTCCCTAATTTAGCAGTGTAAGCCTAGAGGGAAGGCAGCTAGTCATCACCACCCACCGCCAGGGCTGACGTGAAGACAGCCGCTGTTAAGGATACTTTAAGGATGTTTATAGAAATACCATTAAAAGTAACTGACAGAATGTTTAAACTGTATAAGATTATATCCTTACCGATAGCAATAAATCATTCATTAGCTTGAACTATAGAAAATTATAAACCATATATTGGTGTCTCTAATGACCAACATACATATGTTGAAATGACAGAAGAGGATATGTTAAATTGCATAGACGGACCTATCAGAGTTTGTGATCCTAACTCAGGTATCTATTCAGTACCTATTGTAACTTGTAATTATGTGATATTCACAGGAATTAAAAATAGAATATCTGAACTATGTGAGAAAAAAATAATTATTCCTAAACCATTATATTTTCATAGAACTAGAACTCCAGGAACTTTGTCGGTTGTATGCCCAAAGTCAAACGTACACCAGTTTGATTATCATACTAAAAGACTTAAGTTAAACAATAGTGGTTATCTAAAATTAGCTAAAAACTGTTCAGCTCATGGTCAAGGTATTACCTTACCATCTAACTTTAGAAGTGAAACTAAGTACATAGGAACTCGACTAACGTAAAGATTCCAGAATTAGAAGAACTACTAACTACAAAGGAATTACAGTTAATTCAGAGTATAGATCTAGATACAGATGTTAAAAAGTTGATAGATATACTAGAGGACACTAAACATTTACCTCCTAGAAAGTCAGGGTTAAGTCTTAAGGATTTTCAACAGCATGTAGATGGATTACGAGCCACAGCTGGAGGACAGAGGTTAGATAATTGGAGATTATCTAACTCAGTGATGATAACCTTATGCTTAGTAGTGGTACTAGTAAGCATAACGTTGGATATCAAAAGAGATAAATTGACTTTAGTAAAGTTAATGACATTAGATGGGCTATGTAAAGCTAGAAAGAAGAAAAGAACAAAATCAAGCAATAATGATTCTGAATAATCAGACAAACTCATTCAGTTCTACTATTTCAGTAGCAGGCCCCATCTAGTCAGGATATAGCTTGATTATTTAGATGATTACAAAAATTGACTAGATATAACTAATTGGTAATGTTAGCTGATTTTTAAATGATAATATTAGGCAAAATTATTAGGCATAGAAAAGTTCGAGAAATGACATAAAGTAATAGACAATGACTGGAAGTAAGAGATAAAACGAAGTAATGACCAGTAACAACAACATCAAGAGACGAAAACAGACAGTCAGACGGTACAACGAGTCCAGAAATAAGCTATGTGGAAGTACAGAAACTTCTATCAACTGATGACAGTATTGATAGTGTGTTTGTGATTTGAATAGAGTGCGCGAATAAGTGCGCGGATTATCAAATGAACGTGTATGTGATTAAGATGAAAGGCAGAACGAGTGAAGTGACTGAATAAGACTTCACCAGGACAGATAGTAACATTTTCTTGTAATAATAGGAAACAGGGACAAGGAGCCGACATCGTCGAGGTGGAAGGTCTTAGAATCAATGGACGGTATACAATAAAGGAGTTAGCTGTTAAGGATTGCTGTTCGGGGTGGACGGATGTCTACTGCTTTAGGCCTCCTAAAGATTATTATAAGTGTTCACCATTGGCCTGAGACTCTATTTCTTTAGTCTAACTGTAAACTACCTCGAGTTAGTGACTTGTGGCTCCACTCGTCACGACAAATCCTCCAATAAATAAATTTGTTGTAACGAGTAGTTTTAATTGAAACTCCAACAATTAAGCCCACCAGGGTGCTACTCATTATAGTAGGCGTGTTATAAAAATAACAGTAAATCGCGTTATTCTAATCAAAAGGTCAGGAAAATCTTTTGAGGAGGAGGGTTTTGGTAGTTGGCTGTGTTTTCTCTCCTGAGTAATTCAGAATTAGGGACAATTATACCTGAATCCTCATGGTCTCTGATTTGGCAGTTTGGACCTCGATCCCGTAAGGTGCCGTTCAGGTTGAACATTCCATTTTCCAAATTTTCTTATAAATTATTTGTGTAAAAAATGTATACTTTAACTTTATGTTTGATTTTTTTCTATATTTGTTGTTAAATACAATGCAATACAATGGGCTATCTGTACTGTGCCCATTGCAGGTTGTTGAAACCCGATTTATAACGCTATAAACCTTCAAACTCCACTGAGCCACCGCTGATATTATATTGATGTTATTAACCCAAATACAGCAGCTGTTGTTCACCCACGCTTTATCTTGCTAGAATTTCCACACCCACTGCGAGAAGTCGCTACATCTATATGTCACGTGACCCTCAATGGCTAAAACTTTTAAGCGAATACGCCACGAGCTCAAACATTTGATGTGATTTGTGGCGACATCACATAACGAGGTGTTAGATACACAGACGAAACAGAATTTACAAACTTGATTGGTAAGCTTGTTTTTACTTTTCTTCGCCATTATTTTGATTAAAAGTTCGACATTACTTTTCTGTTGGATTGCGTGTGAAATAGTCTTATTCAAATTATTTTCTGAATGATCTTGAATTTGGTTAATTATCATGACAAAATTATTTCCGTAAACCAGAGTTATTTTGAGTCTTTATGCAATCCGTAATATATATTTGTTTTCTTTTAGAATTGTATAATAGCAGTGAGAGGTGAGTGCACCCTTCTTCCATTTACGATTGTTCGTGAGTCAAACCTAAAGGTTTTTGTGTGTGTGACGTTGGTTTGTTATGTTTTTTAAGATAAGTCCAATTAAGTTTGATTAACCACAGATATAGTGTGGAGATCTATACATACGCCTACGTACTACCTGTAGGATTAACTTTTAGATAATACTGGCGATAGCTATCTCTGTCGTAAAGCGTACCTTTCAACCTGTAGTTGTAGTGTAATACAGAACATTTTTGAAGACAAAGCATTTGTTCCCCAAATTTGATTTGATTTTACTATGTGTGTGAGATATATGTTATAATTGTTATCATGATTATATGACGTAAGCATATGAAAGGATATTTCATTTTATTGTATGATAGTTTAGAAATTTAATCTTATTTAGACTGACTTAATCCGGTCACCCGGTTGGACAGCGGTAAATGTACGGACTTACAACACTAAAATTCGAAGTTAGTTTCCACACGGTGAACACAGCAAATAACTCAATGTGGCTTTGCTCTAAAAAAAAACAACAAAGAAACGGACTTGATTCGAAACATAAGGAAGTTAAACCATCATTGTATAGTTTTAGTAGTTCTGAAACTGAAAAAAATCGTTGTAGTTTAAACCTTATTACCTCAGCTAAGTTTACACCAATTATAAAAATCTTACTTGCATATTTTCAATTTGCATTAACAGCTTGTAGCTCAGAATTCGGGTTCTGGATCTGCTTCTATCAATGTGTTTTTGCTTATTTTTTTCACTTATAATATGTTAGATATTGGACATGGATTTTGTAGCGCAAAGCAAAATATATATATAATGAATAAAGCAAATCTAAAGACTGAACTTTGGGATATACCATTTCCCTACACACTGTTTGCTATGTTACACAACGTGGATTTAAGGTGGATGACTTTTGGATTGCATAGCCCGTTTTTGTAGATTCTAAAATACATAATTGATTCTTTAAACTGCAATAAAGACTTTAAAGTTCGTCCTCTCTTGTGGCATGGGTTTTATAGCCATTCTATGTCAGCATATAACTTTCATCTTATATCTTATATGATTTAAATCATAAAACTCTGCATAACCTACTAAGTTCTCTTCCAAACATCAGTTTGTTGAATGCTTGCAGACACTCCCTCTTCATTAAATATGTGTCCCAGGAAACTCACCTATTGACAGAACAATTCACACGTTTTAGGATTCAGCTTAAGGTTTTCTCCTTAACTGGCCTGGTACTTTTCTTAGTTCATCCCAAACACTGTCAAAGGTCTTTCCATGTTTATCATGTTAATCAAGTAGATGAATACGTTCCTTGGTAGTCATTGAAATATAGCAGGTGTATTACCTAGTCGAAATGCTAACAAGACAAATTACCATAACCTCTTTCACGCAGTAAAGGTATTTTTTACGCTTCTTACTTCATCATCTTGCACCTTTCAGTATACACTTTTAAGATCCAATGTGGTAAACCTCTTTGACATCAACAAAGCATCCAAACCATACTCAATCCTTGACAATGGTAGGCATCTTTATTTATGACTTCACCATCCTTCCATCAATCCCCACAGAATCTCGTGGACCCATTCTTTTTTTATGCAAGTATAATAGGTGATGTCCAATGACTAGCACTTCTTTCTATTACTTCCTGTTATTTCATGGCTTATGTTTTAAAACTGAGAATTTTCTAGCCAACAGATGTATTGTGGCTATATGTCCTGTATCAATCTTATAAGATATCTTATTTGTCTGACTGAACTCATGAAATCCACTAGAGAATGTATCTTGGCATTCTATGAGAAACTCAGGTAATCTATGGCCTCCACAGACCTCCACAGCTCCAGTCCTACAACCCCTCTAAGTGGAATGGTAAGCTCCCTTTATGCAAATCTATGACATAAGACTTCACACATTTTGTCTGAAAGGTGACTACTTCTGATATTCTTTAAGATGAAAGTTCTACCTGTACAGCTTAACATCTTGCAATGTTTTATTCAAAATTGACTCAGATTTCATGGCTTTTTGTGTTCATGACCCTAATGATGACATCCTTATTCTTCATGTACACGATAATTCTTCCAACCACGAACACCTAGGACAAGCTGGAATGTTTGGTCCTACAATTCCACAGTCACTAAATGTAAATTTATCCCTAATAAGTTCTGATGTTATTATATTTCACTTATTGGGAGTATAATAACTGCCCTCCTTGTTGTCACTGGTGTTCCACCTCTGATGTTGTAATTTACATGTAGTGCACAAGAATTTCCTGATCATAGACTCTTAAACTATTTGAAACAAGTCGAACTTCACATCCATGTTTCCATAGGAAGTCTATGTACAATATGCACTATTATTTTGTGTCAATTATCCACATATCATTTCGAGAAAAGAAGTTTCCAATAGTGAGACTGACTTTCAAAACTTCTCTTACTGTAACTTTATATCCACTTCATGTCACTTCACATGTGGAGGCATTTTCCAACTTTCTTTACCAGAATGAATAAAACAGTTGTAGATGTACAACCAGTGTTGATCAACATGCTGCAAGGTTCCTGGTTAATGAATCTGTTAAGTTATGAACTTGTTTCTTTAAATAATGTAGGTCTGATCTCACTTGGTACAGATGGGATACTTTTTCCTGAGTTTTGTTTCTTACGTCTAGCTCATTCCTGTTTTCTGATATCTGGTTAGCTCCAGATTGTTCCCTTTATCAGTTGAGCTCTGGAACGCATCCTTGGGGCATGGTCTCCTTATTTTATTATCATCCCAAAATCTCAGCTGTAATGTTCATGTTTCCCACACTTCTGACAGTTTGCTTTGTCTAACATCCCTTGGGAGGAATTTATAATTTCATAAAGGCTTTTGTCTATAGTTTTTAGCAGTATGTCCTTGTTCTTTAATTCCTCCATTCAGAGTAAATAGTGGTCTAATTAATCCTTTAATTCATTCTAGATTTCTATCACAAAGAGTTGGTGTTTCCAAACTACTTGATTTGATGATTTAATGATTTAATTCCTGGTGCACTTAGTTATTCATCTGTTTCTTGAATTAGTTCAACTTTCATTGCTAACTAGACAGATTACTTTATTTGGTGTATACTTACTTTATTAAGCCAACTTTACACGTTCTCATCTACTATAGCATTTATGAACTAGTCACTTGACAATGAATCCATAATTTCACAATAAGCTTCTAGATAAGAAAATTGGGCAAACCTTTCCATATCTTCGCCAAATTTGAGCTGCTCAGCTACGATTTCGTCCTTTCCGCTTATTCTGCTCCAAAATTGTGCTTTGGCCAGGTAGTTAGGGCGCTCGACTCGCATTCTGAGGGTCGCGGATTCGAATCCCTGTCACACCAAACATGCTCGCCCTTTTAGCCGTGGGGGCGTTATAATGTGACGGTCAATCCCACTATTCGTTGGTAAAAGAGTAGCCCAAGAGTTGGCGGTGGGTGATGATAACTAGCTGCCTTCCCCCTAGTCTTACACTGCTAAATTAGGGACGGCTAGCGCAGATAGCCTTCGTGTAGCTTTGCGCGAAATGCAAAAACAAATTCAAAAACTATATATATATCAGATTAACGCATAGCATACACTGCTCAAGTTGAGTATGAGTCTAAAGTCGGTAATGCAATAAAATTGTATAAATAACCTTCGGTACTTCATCTTTTCTTATTTTTTTTACTGGTCAATTAACAGACGTTTTTCACGGAAATTTGAAAAGGAATACGCGTAACATAATAAACTGAGCATTCTTTAGCCCTTTACACGAACTTAATAGCTGCTGGAATCTTGTTTTGAAGGACATCCTAATACACAGGTGTTAAACTAATTCCTCTCATTTTAAGTTTTCTGATAATTTGTGCCATTTACTATGGGTTTTTTTCCGCTAGGTTTTTCACTGCTGCACACAATATTGTGTTCTATTATTACTTTGTCTAGTATTTTCTTACAAAACCTCTTTTTGTTGTGTCTCATGGTACCTTATGGTGAATAACCGATAAAATGGGAGCTTATCATGTTAAAAGTTAGGTTTAGATACCTGTGGTTGACACTGTACAGGTAGCCCATTATGTAACTTTGTGCTTATCGACAAACAAATCTCTCTCATAGCTGATTATTAGAAGATAATATATCATACAGGTATCGCAAAAAACAAAAGATTAAGATAACAAACTGGTTCAGAACATGTACACTTCTTGTTTATTTAAGAGGTATAGGTGTTATCTAGAAAAACTAGATCCAATTAAGCACTTCTTTATTTGACCAACTTTAGCAACATATTTTAGTTAACAAATCTCATCTTTGTTAAAATTGTTATCGTAAATTAGCCAAATATTTAGCTTCATCAACAATTTTGTATTGTGCTCATGTAATATAATTTCATGATAAAACACGTTTCTACTACCTGTAGTTCCAACCAGCACGTAGTCTAACACTTCAACCTTTCAGACTTCCACCACACTGTTTTACTTTTGTTGTTATAGTTACAAAAATGTGTGTGTGAAATGCAACTGTGCACCTTTATCTTGAACTGCACGCTATGCCTCGTATGTGCAAAGGCCATATTTACTTTAATGTCTGTAATGTTTCAGGTGTTTTTGCAGATGCATAATGTCTTTGAGCAAACACGGTTGCACACGCTAATCGAGAATTGTGTAGGCAACCTGGACTCTGGATAGTATAGAGTTACGTATATTCCTAGTAGTATTTTTAACGTGTTTGTAAGATCAGATTCCACAACAACAGTTGCTGGTCAATACAAATAACCACTCTGAAGGTTTGTTCTTAAAGTAACTAGGATAATGCTAGTGTTGAGGTAAAAGTAGTGAATTTATCAGGGTATTTGTTCGACTCCAGCAGTGAATTTTGAGGAAGAAAGAGAGACTATCGATGTGTTATGTTGATTTCAAATGGGATAGTTCAGTTATTTGTATTAGCAAATTTCCATTACCATCCACATGGACTTGCTGGAAAATACATTTTAGTGATGAGTTTGGCTTGGCCTGGTAATAAATTAGGGCGTTCGACTTGCTATCTGTACTTGCTAGTAGGATAGTATTCTTTTATTTTTTGTTGTTGAATTTTGTGCAAAGCTATTCGAGGGCCATTTGCGTTAAACTGCCCTAATCATAGACTAGAGGAAACTGTGAACTCTTAGAATACTCTTTACAAACAAATAGTGAGATGACCATTACGTTATATTTGATATATGTTTTTAGAATATAAAAATAAGAATTGTTTTATTTTCAAAAGAAATCTGTGTCTAGCCTTACTTATTATAGTTGAGTCAGACTTATTTAAAGTTCACATTATATTTCCTTTGCACTTCCTGTTTCGCAGTATTAGTAATTTTTGATGGATGCAGTTTTACTCGAGAATATCATAACACAAATAACCCCAAAAAATTAACTTAAATTCTCTAAAACAGAGTGTGTTTTTTTCACATTATCAGAATGAAGTTATTCATATAATAATAATAATTTTACATGACAATGCATATTTGTACATATTAACTTAAACTGAAACATAACTTTTTTAGGTCCTTTACTGCTTGATTACAATTTACAAATCTGGTTTTGCAGGTTATTATTGTTATTTTTTTATTTGACCCAACATGCCCCCAGTGGCTCAGCAGTAAGTCTGAGAGCTCACATTGTGTAGATTTCTGCTTAATAAGAAACAGAACAATTAAAATTTCCCCATGATCATGAATACAGTTGAAACCTTGATTTTTATGAACTAATTCGGATTCAAGAGTTAAAAAAACCCGGAAATTTCATAAAATTGATCATCTAAAAATATATGTACAGGATTATAAACTAGAAAAGAAAAAGCGAAATGAAATGCATAAGTTTACATACTATTCATTTCTTAATCATATCATGTTCACTGTATTAATTATAGTATACAGTATTATATATCATATTAATTATATACTCTATTAAAATTAATCATCGTTAATAATATCAAATTAATCAAAATGATAATCATCAATTTCATAAATAGTTAATTTGTTAGTATTTTACTGTGAAAGAACTTGCTATTTTTTTCAATAAGTAATCTGCAACTCTTGTTTGACATCAGATCTCCCAGTCTTTTCAAAGAAAAGAGTTGCTCTGCTCTGCTTTCTTCTTTTTCTTTAAATCACTGCAAGACGATTTCTGATGCATTTGAGACATCAGAATGTGAAGGATTGACGACTAGCTCTTCATTAACATCATTGTTTAATTCATAGCTTTAATGAACATCTGATAAATTTTTTCATCAGAAAGAATCTGAAACCCTGGATCTGTTTTGTCACTTTCAATCATACAGTGACGTCTTCCTTCTTACAATCATTGCAAATATCAATATATTTTATAGCTTGCAGCAGTCCAGGTACAGCAGATTCTGTCTTTTTAAGGGGCACATTGTCTGTACTACTGCAAAATAACAACTTCCTCTAGGCTTGTTTCACAGCAGTTTACAAAATAGTTTCACAATTCAGTAACCACGTAATCTTACGACAGTGGGTATAAATAAAAAAGGCCAATAAATTTTCCTAACAGCTTAAAAATGTTAATTTCTCACACTGCAATATATATATATATACCATAACTAACATCTCATTGTCAAGAGAGAAGACAGTGGAGTGAGACAGTGGTCGTCTGAAGACATCTTTAAACCTCCAGCCTTGGCTGCTGGGCTAGACTGTCTTATAATATTTGATACAGTTGAGAAGGTAAGAATTCACTACAAGGTATAACGCATAATAATCACTGGACAATGAATTATGCTGCAATATATGGCTCTATCAGTGATGGAAAAGCATAAATTAAATCTTACATTTGAAATTTCATTAATGTTGGTAAGACACTGAAAGAGTATAGAAGTTGAAAAACTAAAGTTTTACTATTTTATTATTTTAAAATAATGTGCATTTATTTAGGTTCATTTGGGTAACATTCTTGTGAATAGGATATGAGTAGTCATAATCTTGAATTAATCTACACATTGGGCTAGGGTTGCATAACACAGTGGCCATTTCACAAAGCTTGCAGTTGTTCGGCCATGCTTATTTATAGTCTTTCCATTGGGGTTTGTGTCAAACCTAGGTATTTGTAAAGGGGAGGTTGTTATATAGAGGTTTGTGTAGGTTAATAGAAGTTAAGCTTATGAACAAATACAAATGAAATTATCTCCGATGTGTATAAACTAAAAATATGGGATACCACACTAGGAATTTTTTGTCTGACTTTACAACATGTTATGGACCACAATTTCTCATAGAGAATGCAAATGATTTGATGAATTCTAATACTTGTGTTTTGAACATCATTGAACCTTAATACTACCGAATAAAATTTTAATTTACATTTATGTACTTTAAGCTGTTTTCTGTGGAGCTTGTTTTTAAAGTGCTTCTCTACTCCGTTCGACTTAATGGTTAAAGTAAAGCTTGTAAATCATAATCATGTAATGGAACTTGCTGAGACCTTTTGGAAGTAATGGTAATGATGAATAATCTGCTGTCAAGTTAATGACATAATCTGAAAATGTGTATCAAGGATTAAGAGAGGGTCACTCCTAAACCAAGGGCTTTCATCAGCCATGGCAAGAGTTATGTTTACATTATATACCTCTCCTTCGTACTAAGAGTTTGACAGTTGGCCTAGAAGAAACTCGGACTGGAACAACATGATAGTGATTAGCAGTCTGTACATCCCAAGACAAACTGTGGTGGTTTCTAAGGGTCTCTTGCTCATTTGTTGATTAGCCCAGGCATCATCAGGCATGGCCAAAGTCACCAGTGACAAAGAAGCATACAAAGCAGATGAATTCACTTAAGAATAGATACATTAGTGTTAATTAGATCTAATAGCATCTCATAATTATTCTATGGATTCTTGAGGCCATTAGAATACTTTCAGGCTGAAAAAGCACACTGACAGTATTTTAAGTTCATATCTAGTGGTTGGGTTGGATACAGAATATGGCAATAATGCATATCCCAATGAACCACAATATTCTGTACATTATTTTACCAAAGGAAACTTCATTTGTTCAGATACACATGTCTCTGGGCATTTAGTGGATAATAAGAACTTTCTTTGAGCTCTAATAGTGACTCTGTTAAGTACATTTAGCGGGCACTGGTAGTAGGAACCTGCCAGCACCATTATAAATTATGCTGATATAAAGCAGGTTAACTTGTCAGTGTTTAATTGGATGGTAACAAAATATTTAGACTATTACCTAAAATGTATCAGAAAGTTTGTTACTTGGATGAGCGCAGAGACAATTAGTGTAAAGACTGATACTGAGTATCAATGATTTGGTACTTGATGCTAACAGTATTTGGATGAACCAAGTGTTCAATAAGGTTGAGTTCAAAGCTGGAAGGTACATAACACTCCTGCAATATAATAAGATAGCATGGAAAGCACTTCCTGAGCTTGTCATCGGTTGACTGCAATGAGAACAGCATGTATCTCATGCATATTTTTTCTTTGATGGAGGCTATTTCTATTATAACAATTTTAGATGGTCACACTGAAGTGGATACTGGAACAGTCCAAATTTTAATTCTACCCTGAAACAACCTCAAGTGTTTGTGATGGTCCACATTTCATATATGCTGCAATATGCTATAATGCATCCGTCATGGTTTCCTAAGTCAGCAGAGCTTCACAGGCCTAGTTATCACTACTATACCATCTGTGCACCAGAAGTGCCCCTCAACAAGACATACAGAGTTTGACTGGTTGGATCACTTTTTTAACTGTTTCACACTTTTTAATTGTTTATTTCCTGTCTCGAGACAGAAGCAGCAGATCTATATTCCATTCTGGAGCCTATACTGCATTTGGCAAATATCATGCACCCAACATTATGGTGACTGGTTCAAAAAAAACCATGAACTTAAAATCTCAAGTTGTGTGTTCGTGATGATACTCAGTCATTAGATTGAGTTTGTAGTGGATACTGAAGAACATATAATACGTTACTCAACTTTTCCATAAAAACACTCCCAGTGATGCCACTACCCTAGCCAGTTAATACAGACTCCATATGGCACTTGGAGTCAAACTAAATGTCAGTGAAACCGTGCATCTTAGATTTCAACATGGTATTATTGTTTGCTGAACAAAGCTACTCATTTCAGATCTTCTTAAGGCATTGATACAAAATGTATATACGGCTTCAGAAACATTCAATCGGTTTTGCTTACTAAACAGTTGAATAGCAGTTATGTGGAAAATACACCCATTGCCAACCAACTTGGGCAAATAACAGTGGACTGCATATGTGCATGTCGAGAGGGAAGTAATATCATCTATTAACATGTAAGTGGTGTTGCATGATTTAATACAGTGCCACTAACTACCTTTGGTTATAGAAATGGTGTGCAAAATATAATTTTCTGCCATAAATTGAGCCATATTTGTTTGAATAGTTATATTCTGGTGCTGGTCTATAATTATGGGCATTTGACTATTTAGATTTAAAAAGGAATGGTCATCAGCAAGGTAACTCAAACATAAATGATTCAGACCAGTCATATATTATCAAGGCTCAGGCTTTTTAGTGTGACAATAATAGTACAGGCCTCTGTTGTCTACATGTAGTGAATTTCAAAAGTAAAACCCGTGGCATCTCCTGGTTATGCTGGAATGACTTGGATGTGTATGGCTTTGATGCTGCAGAAATTGTCCAATGGAGACGAATCAAGTGATTAACGCTATCACAATACTAATGATGATAGGTTAAGGTAGTGGGTTCCAACAATGAACCCAGCATTTGATGAGGGTAGCAAAATGTCCCCCTTGCCTCCAAAGACATCTCTGTCATTGAACGTTCTATCTCGATGTCCTTTAGGGAGTGCATAGTGTTGCCTGTAAGACAGTCGATTTCCAGACTTGTATTCGAGTCAATGAAGACTCTCATATTGTGACTATTTCTGCTTTGCTTCTAAGACTTGGTTCTTAAACTTCAGGATTAAAAATGTATGTGTAAATGATAATTTCAGAGAATTACTTAAATTACGGGAATATCAAACTTTTTATTTATATACAAGTGAAATAAAAACGAATAGGTCTTATAACTATCATCATTATTTTACATGTAGTTTTCATTACTTTTTGTTATTTTGATTACTTTTCTTTGACATTTGCGATATAAATATTGGAACTAAAAGTATTTTACTCTATTTCAGCAAAACCACCTCGGGTGCTTATAACGCTAAAAATTGGGCTTCGATATCTTTGGTGGACCGAGTACAGATAGCCCATCGTGTAGCTTTGTACTTAAGTAAAAACAAAGAAAAATAAACATATTTCAGCAAAATATACATAGTAAGAATTTCGTCACTCAAGAATCTAGCCGCTCGGTGGTTTAGCGGTAAGTCCGTGGGCTTATAACACTAAAAATTATGTTTCGATACCCGTGATAGGCATAACACAGATAGCCCATTGTATAACTTTGTGTTTAACAACAAACAAACAAAAGCCAAAAATGTATTATCGTTTAAATAAGGACTTCAGTGAAATTATGATACAGAATTTTTAAGTAAACAGTGTAACTTTATTTCTGTATTCAGTTGTACGTGAGTTTCGGAGAAATTGTTTGCATTATGTTTATTTTTCGTCATGAACAGTTGTTTCATTATTTTTTTTTTCATAACAGAGTTTTATTGTTATTGTCTATCTAAAAAAAATCATTATAATCGAGTAACTTAATTCCAGTCATTTTGGAATCAGATGCTCAGGAGCTCAGATCGGAAAGTTCATGGACTCCATAATGTTGCTGCTAAAACATTCGGCATTTTCAGCTGTGGGTGTATTATAGAAGTGACAGTCAGTAACGTTATTCGATTCAAAGTCAGTCATAGGCTTTGTGGTGGCGGGTGCTTCTCACTGATTGCTTTCATTCTGATTAGTAATTCAAAATCAATCACGACCAAACCTGACACAATTTCCCTTAAAAACATATATTTACCAAAAACACACTAAATAACTCTGACGGTATAACTTTAGAGGAGTACGGCATCTAAGATAAATTACTACGGCATATTTTACTGTTAGGTGTGGAGTTAAGTAACAGGACATTATACTTTAGCCAAATGTTTTTGAAGATATAAAGTAATAAATTAAATTATTACTTGAATTGTGAAAAAGGACTACAATATTGGTTCAGTAATTAATGTAGATATAATACGTTTACGCTTGATACAAAGAACACAGTATGTTAAACATTCTATGAGGTGTGTCTAGCATGACTACAATTTTAACTAGTCTTTGTTACTTAAAACATGGGGAGCAAGCAACAGGAGGCAATAAATATAAGTTAAATCTTCTGTAAAAGTTTAAATGTAAACCGATAACCTCGCGAAAGTTCTATAGAAATAAAAAGATTTAGAGCTTAGATGATCTCATCATGTATTTGTTTGTTTGTAGTTTAGCGCAAAGCTACATAATGGGCTATCTGTGTTGTGCCCATAATGGGTATCATTATCAGCATTATAAGTCCGCAGACTTAGTGCTGTGCCACTGGAGGGCTATCATTACGTATAGCAAAATATTTTAACTGCAAATACTTAAGCCACTTTTAAGACCTTGAGGTACACAAGGAATTTGGCCATAGTTTATAAGGTTTTAGCTTAATTTGAGAGTGACTCAGGTATCAAAAAGAAGCTGACAATTTAGATATATCGCGAGCGAAGACGACGTTTCCTATGGTAAATGTGTTCTCGTGTGACTGAACAGCCCAATTCGAGATTTACATTGTTTGGAACACCTCTAGCAAATAGTGCTCAGAGGAAGACGTTGTCGCAAAGAAGGTTTAGATTCTTTCTCTTTCCTTTTTTTGTCGCTTATGCTTCTCGTTTTCCCGTCGATCACTTTCGAATGTTTATGCCGCATGATGGATTAGACGACGCCAATGGGAACGATCAGACGCATCCTCCTTCCATGTATTGAGGTTGATGGATACTTTTTTGGAGGTTAGATTTCGGGTTATCCTTCCATCTTTTTGCTTGTCCATCCCAAGAACGAGTGCTGTGACGAACTTCTGAGAAGAGGACTTGAGGAGGAAGGCATACGGAGACAGTGACCGGCCCAACGAAGTTGATCTTTTATCAGCCGGACTTAAATGCCTTCGAGGACGCTGATGCTGGTTCTTCTGTCCTCCCATTTAATTCCAAGGATTCGACGGATGCATCTCTGATGGAATCCCACAAGGGATTTAATGTGTCTTATGTACACTGTCCATGTTTCGCTGCTATGTAGGAGAACAGTGATGACCACTGCATTGTAAACCATCAACTTGGTTTTCTTTCTCAGATCTTTGTTGCCTAATACGCTTTGTCTCAGTCTGTAAAAAAGCATTTCCAACATAGCTTATTCTGCTTTAAACTTTCTTGTCAATGGTGACTATGTTGTTGAAAAGTACATACAGCTTGGAATAAATATGTCTCACTGTACGCTGACAAGTGTAAAATATACAGCTCAAGATACAGGAATTCAATAATAAGCACAGAAATGGGAAAAAAACACAATAAGTTATGCACTGTGAAATTTTGAAAAGCTAGTGCAACCGGCACTGTAACAGAGATGTACTTCACAAACTGTACACACATTGACGGTTCTGCTTTCTGTTTTTTTTTTCTTGGGACATTGTACACAACGTTTCATTGTAGCAACTTTGACCACACAATGTTAAGGGGTTCATGGGTGAATGTTCTGTTGCAAACTTCTAGAGGTTTATAAGACAATAGATAGACTTATTTGCCTGCTAGAGAAATCTCGTATGAGAGCTTTGGCGATACTTCATTAAGGTCATAGGTGTAGAAGATGGAGACTTGCCTTCTGTCATCTGCTTGAACAGTTGCAATACGTGGAGTAAGTGTTGTTTGCCTTAATATCAATGAGATAAAAAAGTCACATAGTAGTCACTGATCCTAGATCATCTGTCAACCCAAACTTACGCTTTTTTGGTCCTTCAGATCAACACTTCATACTGCATGATTGTACACATGGATTGCCATTGGGAATGTACAACTATCTTCACTGAAGAACTCGAAGTTCACTTCTTTAAGGTAAAGGTTGGTGTAAGAGACAAAGTTTTCCAGTAAACAGACAAACTTGTTATCTATCGTTTTTGTGCAAGAAATTCCATTCAGCTTAACGACTGAATGTCTTCGTTTTCCATCGGCTGACCATCAGATAAACCTTTCGGCGTATATATATTATGTTTGCTCTAACTGTCCCACGTGCCTAGATGTTTCTTTGCTCAAATGTGTATTGAAGGAAGTAAAAAGAGAATGACTGAAGGAAGAAAAACAAGAAAAGGAAAGGAGAGACTGCAAATAGAGAGAATAAGAGCACAAATCGAGATTGCCAAGCTCACCCAACATAAAGAGGAAAACCCAAGAATGACAATGGGGTCAGGGCTAGCCAACCAAGTTGGGATGTGAAGAAGCTGTAAAAGTAGAATTAGCATCCCAGACACGAGAGTGATTTCGTTAGCTGAGTAATCAAGCCACATTTCTACTTCACATTTCCAGTATATAAAAACTACAGACGCATAAATCTTGTTGGTTAGGTCATACTGTTCCCCCTTGAACAAACACCTACCTAGATGAAGAAAATCATGCCAGCTGCAAGAGAGATTAGTAGCTTAACAAAAGTGCACCACAAAACTGGTTTCTGATAACATACGAATATTTTTTCATAGTGATTTGTTGTATTTACTTGCTGTCAATAATCTCCAAAAACGTTTGAACTCCAACAATCCAACTTTGTCGAAATCTCTCGGTCTTCGCGATCAATTGAAACAAAAGAAATCGCACTGTTTCCATGTATTTTTGTTTGTTTTGTGTTGTTTTTTGTACGCAAAGTAGATCGAACCGTTCATTAAATTTTAAATCTTGTCTCATGCACCTCATACCAAAAATAAGAAAGCACTATTTCCATTTGTGGGACATATGCTCCTTGTAGAGGTTAACCACAGAAAATGTCTCAATTTACAAAAACTGTAATATAAGTTAAGCTACAGCTAAATTAATAGATATTACAATAATAGCACACTTTTTTCCCAACAAAATTATGAAAATGGAAGAAATGTCTCAGAATACACCGACGTATAGGTAATATTCAAATATTTTGCTTCATATATTTCATGTTTATTTTGCAGAATTTGAAAAGAAGGAAAAATTATTACAGCTTTTAAATAATAAAAATAAATATAGATTCCATATTATTTTAGCATATTTAAATACTGTTTTCATCAAATCCAAGGTAATATTGTGAAGTGTATTTTATTAAATACTTTTTTCATTTTTGCATTAAAATATCTCCATGTCAACATACAGATAGAACAATGAATTCTCAAGTTCTGTAAAGAGAATGTAGTTGATTTCAGATTAAGATAAAATGATTACTTGTGAAACAGGATCAAAGAACGAGAATTGTTTGTTTGTTGTAGCAAGCGCACGTGTAGCCGTTGAAGGTCATCTTACCCTTCATTTTTTGTTCAGCCTAAACATGACGTCAGCGGAATAACACAATACTTCTTCAGTTTAACTATGTACATACCATCCTCAAGGTAGGGCGAAATATAAGTTATGCATTTTGTAACATAGAACATCTGTCACATATTTTTTGCACTTTAAAAAAAATCCATTTAATCTGGGGTAAAATATTGAGAAAGTTAGATGCCACGTTAGTCGCGTAATATTACAGCTCTTTGTGATGGTACACACACTACTAGTGTATAAAATTACACAACTTTTATTGTGTGGCGGAGTTACACAGTCTTCATGTAACTTGTGTAAATATTTATGGCAGATAGCTGTGCACGTGTGTAGTGTGCGCGTGATAATACAGACAGTGGTGTAATTTATACAAAATACTTTTTATTACACTGCTTCACACATAAAACTATGTTTTGATGGGTTTTTTTTGTAAGAAACACCTCGAGAGGAAAAACCAGTACGAGAAATTATATATACTGTATATATATATATATATATATATATATATATATTTCTGTCTAAAAATTCCA
This sequence comes from Limulus polyphemus, assembly GCF_000517525.1. Taxonomy (NCBI): domain Eukaryota; kingdom Metazoa; phylum Arthropoda; class Merostomata; order Xiphosura; family Limulidae; genus Limulus; species Limulus polyphemus. Next base: position 730,481 of record NW_013665846.1, on the reverse strand, counting down.
ACTTAAATGTTAAACCACTTACTTGGTAATAATGCCGACAGATCACTCACTGTACTGCCATTTTTACAAGGCCTGATACTAGCTATTTTTGCAGCCATGGGCAAGTTTTCAACTCTCTATTCCCCTCACATTTTCCTTTCATTTATGTCTAAAAGCTATAGGACTATAAATGGAATCAGACATGTGATTATCTTTATACATGACAACTAGAGGAAATGGTACAGTAAAAGTTAACGCGTTATAAACTTTATAATTACAGAAATTGCTTTATTCTTGTTTTTATTGAGTGAAATCATACACTGCTTACATTTAGCCCCAATATTATGCAATTTCAGGCTCGATCAAAATTGTAAGCAGTCCAACCAGTCTTGTTTGTGTAATGGTTGATTTCAGATGGGTTGTTTTTTTTAAGCCAATTTGGAAAGTTTTTTTTTTTTGGAATTTCGTGAAAGGCTTCAAAAGGGCTATCTGCGCTAGCCGTCCCTAATTTATGAGCGATAGACTAGAATGAAAGCAGCTATTCATCACCACCCACCGCCAACTCTTTTAACAACGAATAGTGGAATTTGCTATAACTTTATAACGCCCCCACAGCTGGAAGGGCGAGAATGTTCGGTGTGATGGCGATTCGAACCCGCGACCTGCAGATTGCAAGTCGAGCGCCCTAATCACCAGGCCATGCCAACCATCAGTTTCGAAAAGCTTCTTCTTCTTTCGTTCGTAAAGGTGATATGCAAAATTTTCATTGCGACAAAGTTGTTGGGAAATAAAGATGCCAATCCATTTTGCACATGTATTCTTTTGCAGATGTATTCCAATACATTATACACTTTTTGAAGTAATTTTAGTCACTCTTCACAAAAACGCATACAAACTGTTACTCAGCTCTCTTACACTGACAACAAATGTTTCTCATGCGATAAGCCCTTTTAGAGTTCCATACAATGGTTCAGCTAGTCTTTTGAGTTCATTTTAAAAACAGTCAGCATCGAAATACAGGAAAACGAACAATAAACTGTTGTTCCTGAAAACTCTTCCATGGATCCAATGACTGCTTAGAACTTGAAGTAAGCTGCCCTTGAAGCTTTGCTGTGGATCAAGGATAGGTATAACACAACTTTGTGTGAAAACTGCCTTCTTTTTTTTATGAGCGTATGTGCTCTTCTTGTTAACAAAGTTCCAACGATTTCCGTTTATTCTGCAAGCTTTCGTACATTGATGAAATATTTTTTGTAATTTCATAATACCTAGAGACGAAACTTGTTAAGATCACTTGCTGGTGAGGTTGACTTCATATGCAAATTGTAATATACCATAAGATTAGCAGCATGTTTTAAGCATATTATTTTGACAGTGCTAGCTTATGCTTTACATTACAATTTTTTTTTATTAGCTCCTATGGAAATGTTGTCTTTTGCGATAATGACCAAAGCACTATATATATCTCTCCAAGGTGGTATCAAAGTGAATAAACAGTATGAAATATATTTTCCTATCCCACCCCTTCAATGGTTCACTATTTTAACATCACGTATCACTTAGTAGCTTCACAATTAACTTGAAATAATATTGGAAAAATACTTACCAACAATGATATGAAGTAGAAAAGTAGATGCATAATGTTTGAATCAAATGAAAGAATAATGCTGTTTCGGTGCACAATTCAGTATGAGATTAATAAAATATGCATTGCACAGCACAGAAAACAAACAAACATAAAAACAAATTCTTGAACTTAAGTCGCGGGTTCGAATCCCCGTCCCTTTCAGCCGTTGGGGCGTTATAATGTGATGGTCAATCCAACTATTCGTTGGTAAAAGAGTAGCCCAAGAGTTGGCAGTGGGTGGTGATGACTAGCTGCTTTCCCTCTAATCTCTCACTGCTAAATTAGGGACGGCTAGCACAGATAGACCTCGTGTAGCTTTGCGCGAAATTCAAACCAAACCAATCCAACGATCTATTTTCATAGTTTAAATCAGTAACTTACACCAAGAATATAAGCACTGAACCTGAAAATATGGTAAATATGCTATTTAACAAAAAATGCTAATGATTTTTCATTTGTTAATTTCCTTTTAATCAAAAATATAGAAATGTTTGTAATTAAGCACAAAGCTGAACAATGGACTACTTGTGCTCTGCCCACCAAGGGTATCGAAACCCGGTTTATATCAATGTACAGAAATTACACTAACTCTGTTTTCTATGAAGCCACTGAGCCAAAACCACCAAGAAATGTGTCTTGTACATTTCTTACCAAATAAGAGTGAAAGCCAAGAGATCAGTTATTTACTAATGCCAATGTCACGGGTGTATCCTTTATTACTAAACACAGACCTTATATACAGATTTAGACCACTGTCTAATCAAGCTTAAAAACGGTTCTTTCCTATTGTTACGTATCTGCTCGTTTGTTATTTTCCGGTATAAATTCTTTCCGAGGAACTTCAGCGATACAAGTCCTTTCTTGATTAAAACTAGTTTATTTTTTCTTGATACGACTTTTTAGTACACAGAATTTCCACAGTCAGTTTAAACTTAACAACCTTTACAACACACGCTATAAATCACTGTGATCCACACACTTTATTTACAGTGCCTACTGTTTGCTTGACTCAATTATCTCTATCTTCAATCTATCTATATCTCTTCAATCGCACTGGTTGTTTCTCGCCAGGCTTATATACTAAAAAAGAGGGCGCCTCGAACAAACTCGGGCATGATCCTTCTAGAAACTCCAGCGCGCAAGCTTCCAGCGTCGCGTGACTTCCGCTGTCGTAACACTATTATAGTCAAACAATCAAATATTAATAACTTTTTAGTATTACCTAATTCACATGCATTTGGGTGAGGAGATGCAAGGAGGATAACGGCGGGCTATTGTATCCAAAGGAACAACAGAAGAAGATATTCAAATTAAAGTCAGCGGCTTTAACTTTCCCACCGCAAATCTAACTAGAAGGGTTAAACAAGAGGGAGCATAATAGTCAATCTAATGGTAACAGGACCGAAAAGTGAGCGCATGAGCAGCGAATAACTTTGGTCAAAACTAAAGAAAATAGATTGTTCAGAAACTATAGAAAAACTTCAAAGCAAGAGGACTTTCACTACACCGTAATAAATTCACCACTCATACACTTAACCAGCCTTAATTTTTACCTATAATCCTGCTACCTGGTGATATTATTTCCTTTACATTAAACTCTTTTGTCTTTGTACTTATATATAAATTCTGTATCACTTATTTAGAGTTCAAATCACGTATGTTTTACCATAAATATATTACTTTATTATGATTATAAATTGTTGTTTGCCAATTTATTGTTACCCAGTGTATTTATACATAAAAATAAAAAATTCTATAGTATCCTATTAAAAAATGAATATTTAGGGATATTACAATTAAGTAAGGATAAAAACGTCTGAAGAAATTTAACACAATCGTTCGAGCAATAAAATATCAGAATAAGCGTATACGTTTCTCCAAGTCAGCTGGTGACAACTATATGTGAAAGGGACATTTTTCATTGGTTGATAAACATCCAACTGTAACACTGGTACTGTATCGTTGAGCGAGAAAAGGTCTTGAGGAGAGTAAACTGCGAGTAATTTGTTGTGATTGTATGAAATGTGTTTGTTTCATCATGGGAATATTCAAAGAACATAAGTATCTTTAGTTATGTAAAGTTTGTTCCGAATTTTAGTGGCCAAAACTAAGACTCGGAGCAAGAAATTCTTACATCGAGATCTAACTTGCAAGTTGCCTGAAATATGTGCCATTGAATACATAATTACAAACTGTTGCGTAAGTATTATTAGTATTATAACATAATATAACTTATGAGACATACTCTGCTTGTCAAATCCTATCCCGTCCTTGTTTTCGGTGAAGTTTTTAATTTTTTTCTAAATTTCTTCATTTACCATTTTACTTTCAAAGAAATGTTTAGTAAGTATTATTAAAAGTAATGGTAATATTGGTAATGGTATTACTAGTTATAGTTATATCACATTAACTATGCAACTTGTGTAGGCAAACCTATAAAGTATTTAAGTTTTTAACTTCACTTTATCTTTTAAGTTTAAGTACTGTATCATTGTTTTGCTTATGTAATAATTGCCCTGTAACATTTGGACATTTAGCAAAATGAAATGTACAAATTTATATTTAACTGTCTATTTAAATTATATATTTTAATTGAATACAACAGGAATTTCAAAAAACTACAAAAAATAAAATGAATGTATAGTTGATAATCTATGGTGTCAGTACTATTACTAATATTAGTACAAATGTTAACTTTAAATGAGACAGATAAGAAGTTTAATTTTACTTATTAATTTATGAATGAAGTAAATGGAATTTTCATTACTGTTTTTGCTCTAATCAGTTAAATGTAAAAGAGAACCAGAAACTGAATTTTTTAACAGATGTGTAGTTAGATTTAAATAAAGGTGTGTGTGTGTGTGTGTTTATAGCAAAGCCACATCAGGCTATCTGTTGTGTCCACTGAGGCCATGAGGGGAATCAGAGCCCTGATATTAGCATTGTAAATCCATAGATTTATTGCTGTCCCACTGAGGGACTAAATTAGTAAATAGTGTAAAGTGCCTACAACTGGACTTCTACAATTTTAACTGAATTGTTTTAAAATAAATTTAACATAAGATAAACACAGTAAACATCATCATAAGATAGCACTTATCTTAACAGAAACCAGTGGCATAGCAAGGGTTCTCAGCACGTGGGGGCAAAGACACTTTTGGCACCCCCCACCTCTGAAATGTTTTGATTATTTGTTTTGTGACTCATTACCCAATTAATGACAATAACATAAAGAATTAATTACTGCCTTACATGGGCCTAAAATAAAGTCACAATATAACATCTCACTATATCACAACTGTAAACCTGGAATCAATGAAGTATAGCCTACTAGGTGAACTTGCATAATTTGTAAACCATTTTGATATTTTTGTCATCCAGTATTGTTCAAAGTCACATAGCTAGAGTAATATATCAAGCATGCAGAATAAATTTCTGTTGTATCCCTAGTTTTGAAACTTATGTTTTATATGAGAAGCCAGTCACTTGTGGTGTACATGGATTATAAAACAGATTGATAAAATACTATTTAAGTTTACAAATAACAAATTTTATTAGTTTACAAAACTGTAAATATACTTAACTAGATTTTGTACAGGTAGCATTCTGCTATTCATGGTTACATTATATGAACTTTTCGTGCTTTTGCTGCTGCAAATGCATCAATTAAACGATCAAAATTTAAGGTATTAAGTATGTTTTTTTAATACTTAATATTGCCAAGCTACTAAGTCGTTCTTGAGTCATTGAGGTTCTCAAGTATGTAAGAATTAATTTAAGCTTGCTGAAGGACCTTTCACAACTAGCAATAGAAACCTCAATTGTTAACAAAATCTGCAATGCGATTCTTAAATTTGGGAAACCATCTTCACCATATGAAATTATAAATGTTAGCAAATCAGTTGCAACAACTGGTTCAGGAAAATTGGTCTGTGTTCTTTTACTTATCAACATTCTACAGTCTTTAATTTCTCTGTACAATTCTGGCCCATCAACATCACCTGGATAGCTCTTTGCTAAGTCAGAACATTTTTCTTGCAATTTTCTGTCCTCGAAATCCAGAAACAATATTTTGCACACCTAAAAGAAATCCAAATCTAGTAAGCGAGAAAATCTTCCTGTTATTTCTGTAATCAAGCAATCAATAACATCCTTCATGATGTGATAAATTTCCTGTTCAGCAGTCAATCCAGCATCAGCTGTATTTTCACCTGTCATTTGTTTACAACATATTTTTCTTCTTTCAATAGTCAATCACCATGTTTCACATTGATTCTTGCCCACTTTAAGTGCTTCTAGACAGGACTTTTCATGTGATTCCATCAGTTTCTCATTTAAAG
>NW_013665846.1:697915-723556 GCF_000517525.1 Limulus polyphemus | reverse complement strand
TAACATTGTTAACAACAATCACTCAATAAAATTCCATGTGCTTCTAATTTTGTGCTTAGTTTTCTTTATATTGGCAGCGTCTTATTCCTTTATCTGTATAAAGTCAATAAATGACACTTTGACTTCTAGTTTTCTTGTCTTAAAGACCATGTTAACAAACCAAATCACTTGGGCCAATTGTTCGCGATGAGCTAAATTAGGTGTGGAATCAAACAGAATACCATAGTATTTGTTTCTACGAATTGCTGACAAACAATAATTTCACACATGTGAAGCCATGAAATTTATAAACTCATTTTGGATTTTAGAAGAAAGATAAAATGTTGACATTTGTTGTTTTTAACACGCTCTAAATGCTCTTTCATTACTGGATCATGCTTTGCTAATAACTGCAAAAGTGATAGGAAATTTCCAGGGTTTTCGTTTGAGGTTATGTCCTGAGTATGACCACAAAATGCAATATTCTGAGAAGCTAAATATTGTGTACAATCCAGCAACCATTGCAGTACATCTCTCCATTAATTTTTTTCTTGCTGAATTTGCCTTTGCAGCTCTTCATTAATGCCACTTTGAAGACTAATTTGGTGCTAAATTTCTTTCCAAACAGACAATGCCCCACTTCTCTTTAAGCTGCAGGTTGTCTTCATATAGTATCACTTGGTTGTCACCACAATGATAACATACATCATCAAATGTCTCTGTAACACATGTAAATATAGTAAATAAAACATTCAAAATTAATTTGTGGATTACTGCAATTATATTACAAACAATGGAAAATATAAACCATGTATTATTTTGAAGAAAATATGCTGAAAAAATATCATACCCTAGTAAGACAAAGTTATATCTACTGGCATAATAAGTGGTTTCTAAGGGTGAGTCACAGTTAATGCCCAGCTGCATAACTAAGGCGTCATCATCAGTGAATATGGTAGAGCCATTAGTACAACAACTATTTGTGGATCTGTCTGATAAGTATGGACTGTTTCTGGGTTATCTTTTTGGCAATGTGCACGACCCTTAACTTTCCACATTCACAACAGATGATGAATGTTTATATTCTGATGTGGTCTTACTTCTGTTCACACAAAGCTATCTCAATCTTCTTTCTGCCCCCTAAGCATTGCAAAAACAATTTAATGCTCAGTGCACCAGTCTTTATACCTCACAAATAAATTACAGTGAATAAAACTCCTCCTATTTCTCCACCAAATGGCCCATGAGCAAATGATGTGTAGGGGTTCATTTAAAAGAAAAAGCAGCAAAACTATAGGGCCAATTAGAGTATAGTAAATGATAATTACATTAAGAAAACGGTCAAAATAGGTAAAAAACAATGATATTGTGCATTATTTATGTGTTTTTGGTCTACTCTCATGTGAAAATTTGAGGTTGACATTGGTTATAAACATTATTTTTTAAAAGCTGCAGTTCATACATTTTGCCACTTTTACATTATTGTTTATCATATTTTGTTGTAAGATGTGTGCCATGTGTGATGTATATATGTATATATGTATATATGTGCATGGCTTCTTGTGGAACAGTGTAAGCAATTTTATTCTGTTCAATATGTATTGTTCCTGGCACTTTTAAATTCAAATATAACTAAACAACCTTCCTAAACTTCTAGGTATAGTATTATCTATAGTAACTATTGAAATATATGTAATATGTGAGGGAAAGTTTTTACAGTAAAAGCTTTATTATCTTGCATCTGCTGGATCTAGGCAGTATTGAATTGGCAAAAATTCTGGTTATGAGAGTGTTTCTCTTATAATATTTTACTCACAAAATTTTGACACCTTGTTAATGTTCTAAGGTGCAATATTCCTTCATCATCTACATTAACAATTTAAACAATAATATATGTTGTAAGAAACCTTAAATTGTATAAAAAAAATATAAGTAGAGCATTTTCAATAATGTAATACCATATGTTTATTTATGGCTAACAATTGAAATTTGCTGATGGGAAAGAATGTAAACACAGCCATTGCAGTCCTATTAAGCAGCAGCATTGATTAACTGGGACATAATATTTGGCTCTATTTATCCATACGTACAACTCAACATAGCATGACCTTGTGATTTTAACAAGTGTATAAGCTATGAATGTCATGTTAAATTTAGACTAAACCTACACATCAGAGTACAGGGTGAAAAGGTACAGAGTGAAAATTATGAGGTGGTAACTACAAAATTGATTTATAATACAAGGTAAGTAGTGTTAATCATCTTGAAAGTTGAAAGAAATAATGAAACAAGTTATTGTGTAAAATATCTATCAAACATTATTCTATCGTTCTTTACTATCTATCTAACAAAGCCAGTGATGCACCTGATATCATCTCTTATAATTCTCAAGAATTCAGATACTGTTTAGATATCGATAAGGTCCAGGACAGAATGTTACACCCATAGGAATGTATATCATATGTAATGCTCAATAAAAAAACTGGATACATATGTATTAATACATGACAGGTGTTGTACGTATTGGTACTCCAAGATATATTCAAAGAAGGTTACATATCAAAATATCTTTGATTCTCTTTGTCAGTTGGGTACACCAGATGGGAAGTAATGTACATGTATGTATATATATATATATGTGTATATGTATATATAAACTAAACATAGCATACTATTCTGCAGTTTCAGCATGGTCATGGTAAATACATGATCATGTCTGGGGAATGACATTATTTTCATTTGGTATTTCTACTAAGAATATGTTACTTGTATATTGTAGTTATTTGCACTCAAACTCTTGTGTGCCAGGTGATTTTCATTTAAAGCATAAAAATGCTTTTCTTCATCTTCCAGTTTTGAATTTTATTTGCATAACTTCTAGAACCTCTTAAATTAATATCAAAATTTTTTTTTTTAAGGTAAATGTTTATATTTTATTTTTCATTTCCTCTACCATCATTAACTGTACATATTTTCATCAACATATAATGCAATGAAATGTTTAAGATTAAGAAATAGACAAAATGTACATATATTTTAATCTTTTATAGAATATCTTAAAATATCTTTTGTTTATATTCATAATTTCAGGTCTTTTCATTTTCATAGTTAACTTTTAATATTTTATTTTCCTTTCCTGTTCTTTATCTTTTATTAATCATCATGACCAAAGTCAAGTGGCCCTCGTGCATAATTACAGTATCTTCAGAGATGCACAAGCCTTGGGCAAAATTATCTTACCCTTGCACAAGATCTTAAGCCTTGAGAACTGATGCAAAGTATGATGTATATTTTTAAAAATGTTTAAACCTTTCAATTATGCATTTTAAAACATAAATGATACATAATTAACTAAGATATAAAAGTAAGATCTAAATACAATTTAACTGTCTCTCTAACTATAACATATTTAGCTTAGAAAAAAACTTAAAATGCTATTGTGGGTAAAGCAGCCAACATTGATACAGGTAGTTACATTTACCAGTTGATAACTGTGCACCAATTTCAAAATAACTTGTTGGATTATAGTTTAAAATGAGCTCTTTCTAATGACTGTATATATGTATGTATAGCAACCACATATATGTTATAAAGCTCAAGCAAAAGCATAGAAAGATTGAGAGTACAAAAGTTGAGATTTTTCATAACTCGAGGGTCACCTGAAAACAAAACTGGAAGTTTTAAAAAACTTTTAAAGGTTTCTTTTGAACTAAAGGAATTAAAACTTGTATAACATAACATCAAATCATAACATACATTATAATGTTAATTTCATTCACACACACACACATTGTTAATAAAGGTGTTTAATTAAATTTTGAATGTAACTCAGCAATTTGCTCAGAAAAGTGTTTAAAGGAGTACCCAGGGTGGAAGAGTTAAGGAAGAAGCAATACTTTTTAGTGTTACATACTTTTTTTAGGGATTAAAGCTTTCCATAAACTGCCAGTAGTGGGATAAGTCCTTTCTTCAAGGTTTCTTTCTCTGATCATCTATGACCTCCACATTTCTACAGCCTAATCCTTAATGAACAGAGAATCCTTTTCATGTTCTTGAATGTTACTTCACCTTCTTTTTTCAATCCAAACATCACTTTCAATGTAGATCTAGTGTTAAGAAAGCTAATATTTGACAAGTGTACTTATACATAAATGAATGCTTGTATATATTACTCTTTTCTTGGTGCTAAAAGCAATAAAAATTACAAAACCTCAGGAAAATGGGAAAAATACAATACCATGGTTATCAAATAATTTAAATGTGAGTATGGTATTTTAAATTGATGTTTAATAATTATTTGTAAATTTTATAACCTACAGTTACTGGCAAAAACAGTTGAGGATGTGTATTATGTACACATTATATGTATATTTTGTATTTAAAAGATTGTAAATTACACATTCCAATTTCATATGTAATATATGCATGATGGCACCTTCATACATTTTTGCCATTTTACTATTCTGTGTTAGAAATATTCATTCATAAAATTATATCATGGTTTTATATATAACACTAGTAAAACATATAGCAAGAAGGAAACTGGATAATGTTATATAATTGTTATATATTCAGTTCTCTTGAATAGTATTTCCTAATAATGTTGTTACCCCATTAAAATGTTTAAAATCGAAAAAGAACCAAAAATCAACCTAACATAATTTTGTTAAATTTTACTTGCCATATGTCAAGTAACAAAATAAAAATTAAAAATAGACTAATTGTTACTTTTTTTCAGATACCTATCAAAGAAATTAGATCATGTCATCTAAAAAAAACCTATTGTAGCAACAATAGATTTCAGTTTTACAAACATTAAAGCATGCCACAATAAATTAAATTGTAAAGCTTCAAGTGTAGCCAAATACCATTAATAGTGTGAAGTCTTAAAATCTGGCATATAGCCCAGCAACAATGATGGGGTAAGTACTACTACCCCCACCTCGTAATATATCGTAACCTCACATTTCATAGCTAACTGAAGTAAATAAATTTTGCAAAATCAAACTTGACCAACAAAAGAGAATAAAAAAAAAAAAAGTGTAGTGGAGGCAGTCAGACTTCGGTAAATTCCTTTGTGAGCTAATGAAAATGAAGATCATTTATGAAATGAATTTGTGGAGTATTCATTGAATAATTATTGGTAAAAATCAGATAGAATACAACTTCTAATACATAGAAAAGCCAGTGCATTTTGGTAACACTACTTTCCAACAATGGCTTTTATGTCATGTTCCTTAGCAACAAAAGTATAAGCTAATATTGTTGTTCTGTGTATGGAAAGTACAAAATGAAATGTACAGATAACAAAACTAGAAAAATATTTGTTGGTTTCTTAATTTAGAGTCTCCATTGATTAGAGAGGTTTGTTTTTATTAAAAATGCTGGTGATATAACAGAAAATAGCTTAATTTAGAAATGATGTAAGTTTAAAATTGAATCAATGTTTTTACTTTCATGATAAATTTTATGCACTTGGCTCTAGGCTAGGTGATCCCACACTGTCTTTAGGCTTGTTATACCAACACTCGTTACTTTCAAGGTTTCACTGGCCCTTTTGCATCCCTGTCACTAAAATTATAATGGGCAGACAGTAATAAAACTATTCTATCTGGATAAATGTATTTTGTCTTTTATGATGACTCCTATTTCGAGAAATGAAGCATGATGTGATATGACACATACTGGCTTTTATACAAGTTAAATAATAAGTAGAAAACTTATCCCCAACTTACCTCTCTTAAGGAGAATTTGCTCTTTGAAATAGATCGGTTCACATCCATCTTCATGCCATAACACCCAATAAAATGTTTGAGAACAAAAATCCCTTTTTATCTTTAGGGGGTAAAGTTTTTGATGTATTCAACTGGCACCACTTTATGAATATTATCATCAGAATACTGTATATAAGCAAACACTAATGAACCTTCACCACCACCCTAAAAGCAAGCCTTGGATTATTTACATTTTATACACAAAGCTTTCTTGTGGAGACCATAGTCAGAAAGAGTACATAGTCTTGTGTTACATTTACGTTTTGAGTTACAAAACATTTATTTCCAAAATTTAATAAGTATTTTGTAAGCCTGAGATAATTAACATCATATAACTCAATATAATGTTCATTTTGCCTTATGTCAAAGTTTTGAATGCTCATGAAAATAAGTACACATAATGGGATTCAAATAAAATTGTGTTTGGGACAGCAAGATGTAGAAGCAGTTTTCTGTCTTGTAAATAAAATAGTTTGATTTTACTTTAGAAAGATTTATTCTGATGAATTTTGATAGAAATTATATGAATGATAATGTTATGGATACAAATTAATTTGTATATACATATGCAACCCTTGTTAACACTATTGATAACCTAAATATTTGTAATCATAGTTGTAGTCATTGTTGATGTGTTTGATAATTTTATATGTATTTTGAAAGTTTGTAATAAATTGTTTCAAAGCTTATTCAGTTTCATCCTTTTCAGAAAAAATGATATATTTAAAAAATTCATATCAATTCAATTTAATTGGCTGAAAAAATAACATTAAATCATAGTATATATTTTATATTCTGTATAACAAGATTAAGCATGTGACTAGCTCGAAAAATAGTTTTCTAGCCCGCTGACCGGCAAAACCAGCTTTTTATCAGTGCTAGTCTTTGCTGGAATATACGGTAGGGATTGTTATGATTTTTGCTGTTTTTGATTTATGTCAGTGATATAGATGAAGGAAATCAATAAATTGTTTAAAGATGCTAATGATATTAAAGTCTTCATTGTTGATGGCTGTGGAGAGGATGGTACTTCTTTACAAAATAATTTGGATCATTTTGTGACTTGTGTGAAAAAATGGCAGATATTGTTGTTATAATAAATGCAAGAAAATGCATGTAGGATATGACAATTTAAATTATGAGTAAAATTTTGATAGGAATAATATTTAGCAATGTAATGGTAAAAAAGAATTTTGGTGTTCTTGTTGATCAGTCTCTTAAGCATCTAAGCAATATGCTGTTGCTTGTGGAAGAGCAAGTATGATTTTAGTTTAGTCTGTTTCTATTATATGATTGTTCCCACTAATTGGGGGTCACAACATTACATTCCTGCATTCCTGAGGAATTTAAGTTTGCTTCAGGAATTTCATCTTTTTAGTTGGCTTTCCATATCGGGAATGCATGGTCCATCTGTATTCCTTTAGATATGACCAGTGAAAGTGAACATACTGCATCGATTAAATAAAAAGAACAATTTATGAGGAAATGTATCTTTACATGAGGGAATGTAATCTTCCTGATAGCTTTTCATCGAGTGAATGTAATTTTATTTAATTATTTCTATACCTTCCAAGAATTTCCTCAGAAGACAATGATTTGTAGATGACTATGTACATTTTTTATTGTCTGATGAAGATCTGATATGTGGGCATTGGAAGCATTAGTGGTGGTGTTTGAATCTTTGGAATGTTTTCTTAGTAGTGCCTGAAGTTCCTTTTATTTGGGTTTTGTTTTTGAGTCACCTGCTATTGGTTTATCTCTGAGGGTGGGAGGATTCATATTCCTGACTAATTCTGTGCCTTCGTTGGCAATTATGCCCTCTACTGTGGTCAGTCTTGCAGAAAATTGTTTTAAGCCTGAGGTCTAAAAAGATGCAGCACTGATGAACTGATCATTAGCATTTCTATATCTTGAAAGTAGGTTTTCTTTGATGGAAGTTTACCTTTGACACCATTAGGCTGATCTTCATTTGTTGAAAATATGTTTTCAGTGATATTTAGAATTGGTTTGATTACTGAAACTGTGACACGAGACTCTCTGGACAGGGTAGGTGAAAGTTGTGAACTGACCCCAGAATCTTGGCAGTATCTTCCAAGATATTTAATATGTGTTTATTTGGCATTGATTTCCATGTTGTGCAATTCATTGTTAGTACTGCACAAAAAAGGTTCCTGCTCTCTAAACAATTTGACACACATCACAGATGGAGCCCCATTGGATTGGAACATCTTCAATTAACTGATGCTGTGGAACATTATGCCCATTTTGATTCTTAAAAAGCTCCTTCTTTCTCCAACTCCTCGTGAATGAGAGATCAAGTTTTAACAGGTATTTATAGCATCTCTCACTTCCATGTTTGTAAGGACATTATTCATAGCAAGACTTAAGTTATGATCAAAATAACTCAGTCTTGGATTATTCAGAATTATGTTGAAGGTTCTGACATAACTTATTCTGTTATCAGTAGTGATAGCTACAAGCTTGTTTTTGTCAAAGAACCACTTCTTCACGAGACCTTCAAAATCTTAATATATTTTTTCTCGGGGAAAAAGCATTGTTTCAAAATGGTCACAGTGAATGTCAGTCTTCATCAATGGTATGAACAGTTAAACTTGTGTAAAATTTTCCATCACTATTTTCACTTGTCGAATGTCCTGAAGTTGTAGCCAAATAAGCACTATGAGACAACCATTCTTTTAATTTTTCTCAATGACTCATAAAGATAAAGTTTTGTCTCAATAAAGTGGGAATGACCTTGTAAGACATATTGGGAATTTATTTTTTTTCAAAGAATTTTTGAAACCAGACTTCTCCATTGTATAAATGGGAATTATGTTCATTGCAGTTATGTGAGCCACTGCTTTGCCTACTTGGAAATAAATTCATAGTTATTTCTAAACTTTCAGAAATGGTAAGATGGCTGTTACACTGTTGCTGAACATCACTCTCTGCAATCCTAAATCTATGTATGTATTCTTCCTCAATTTGCTATATATGCATAAAAATCACTTGAATATACAACTTTATATTGGCTGTCCTTATAAATTACAAAGAGAAGGATTAATATCATTAGATGAAATAACTTTTTTGAGATATAAGTCCAGTAATGTATTAAAGTATAATTAGCAAAAATTTACACATTAAAAGAATGATCTATTTCTGAACAAAAACTATACTTTAAAAAGTTTACTCTATATGGAAACTAGTTTGTTTTTGAATAGTTAAATGCATTTTGCTGCTAATTCAATTGTTTCTGTTGCCCAAAGTAAAACTACTTTGTAAGTATGGACAATCCTATAAGTGAACATTTACAATCATATAAAATTTTGGACAATGTAACTTTCTGGGTGGTGGTCTCTAAAATGAGTGAACAGTTAGACGTTTTCCCTGTTTTTGCTGTAACTTATTTTTTACAACTAACATAAATTGGGATACTCTCTTCAGTTGATTCTTAAAACCAAAATAATCCCTAACTTGATTATGCCAACTTTTTAATGAAGGTGCAAGTACTACTACTTTATCCTCTTCAGCATCAGAATTTGAAAGTTCTGCTTCAGTCATGCTTTCTGTGTTGGGATCATCCATGGTGCTTGCTCAGTGGCTCCTTTCTGAGGTCTCATCTTAGATATGCTGCAGGATGATGGCTTTCATGTAAGGCTTATACGTAATGACAAACTATAATCCTTTTCTAAAAAATGCTAAACAAAATTACATTTTAACAGCAAAGCAATTTAAATCTCATGAGATTCAAAATTAAATCGTATGATGTAGAGGGAAATGTAGAGTGTAACATTTTCATTATTGTTGCAATTTGTATCAAACCCTGTAGTATTTAAAAAGTAACACAGAAAGTAGTGTTGTATCTTCGGAATCCAGTATTGTTTATACTATAATATCTGATAATTGCAGTAATCCTGGTAATTAGTATTACATAAAATAATTTTTTAATCATTAAATAATATCACAAAATAGTTTAACCAGTCTAAGTTAGGGTTTCTGATTATTACTGTTTTTACTATACAAGTAATCAAAATATTACTTTTATGATTTCTCAATATTTTTTATTAAATTAAGATTGTTCAGCTTAATTGATTAGTGTCACAACTAAAAAACATAATCAACTGTTTGAAAATAGTGTTTTCAAGTGTTACTATTTTCAATTACTCTAATTATCCAAATCTTGTATGCAGGCCCTCTCAGAGGTTCTGAGAGGCCTGGGCCACTTCTGTCTGTTGAGGCCCCTGGTTATAATAAGAATAATAAATTATGACACATGAAAATGAGATAAGACAATCATTAAACTAAAAGAAAAATGAAACATAATTTGAATATTTTTTATTCAAGAAATATTTATTAACATTATTTAACATTTAATATATACTCTTCTAGCTTTTTTATGTGCATAAAAACAAGTTGTTAAACTTAACAAATGAATAAGTATATTATGTCTAAATTTGAGGCCTAGTCGAAATAGCCCTCATGGCCTCCTTTCTAATTGGCCATACTTTTATGAGAGTAATCAATGAACTCTTTGGAGTTGGTATTTTGATGGATTCAAGTGTTATACAGTTTTATCAATAAACAGTAAAACAACTAGATCCTAAAACACTGAACAATATTTCAACTTAAATTGAATATGTTTAAAAATAAGTTTGAAACTTAGTTGTAATATTCACATAAAATAGACTGAGGTCCCAAATGATAATGTAATTAAGTCAAATTTTTAATTTACTACAAGATGATCAGAGAAATACATTTTTATAAAGGATTTGGTTATACAAACAATGGGAATTTGAAAGGTTGTATTTCCAAAGGAAAATATGTTACACATACATAACCATAATTGTATTAGATGTGATTTCCTTTTTTTAAATGCTAATTACAGCACTCCAATGTGTGTTATTATCACTCCTATGTGTTTAATATTTTTCTAGTGCACAGCATAGATGCACATACTCCAAAAATGAAAAACATTAAAGGTTGAGACAGGAAATTTTTCTTGATCTTATCTAAAACTGTTTTTTGTTTTAAATTAAGGAGAGCTACTCTGTAGTGTTCTTTGAAATGAAAATTTAAAAATATTCAATTTCAATTGTGTAGATAATTTTTTAACTGCAAAATACTGTTATAAGGCAATCTGCTGCTGTATTGTGGACGTAAGGCTCTATTAGAAAGAATTTAAATCTTTGCTTGTTATTCTGCCATATTATGGATATTTTATCAGATTGGTTATGGTGTATTTACATGTAGTAATTTTTGATGTGTGACATTATATTGCAATTTGCCGTAAAGACAGAAGTTCCTATGAGTAATAAATAAATATATATATGTTGGTAATTATATATTAATCTTTTTGTAAAAGCAAAACCATGAGTATACTGTGAATTTTGAGTATTTATATTTGGATATATGAAGAATAATCAAATCAGTTATGAACATGAATGATATCCTATGAAACATCAGTGTACTTAGTTGTTTCCTTGAATAATTGGGCTACAGGATAATCCTAACCATCTCTTTTTATCAATAGAATATGTATGGTAGTATACATAGTTTCCTCATACCTGAGGAATGTAAGAAAAATTGAATGATTCCTCTTAAGTTAATTTGTGGTGAATATACTGTTAAGATTCAATGGATTTGTATCTAGTTATGAATAAAATCTAGTTCTTCAGTGACTTAAAGCTAGGCTTAGCAAAAGCTGCTTGGTGTATCACTGTTACCACAGCTGTTATGATGAGTTTTAGTTTTATTTATGTATGTCTCTAATTTTATATATATATATATGTGTGTGTGTGTGGTTCTTATATACATTTATGAATCATATAATTTGTAATTGTGGGAAATCTTAGCAAAATTTTCCATTAACTGAAGTCTACTCATAGTAATGATTGAACTTTTGACGTAGAAGACATCTGAGAGAAAGTAATGAGAAGTGGAAAATGATATATGTGGAGTACTTGATATTATATTTTAAGACAGTAGGAAAATAACTTTTATGCATTTCCACATTTTCTTAAAATATGTATGTATGGTAAGTATTAATTATATGATTTAAGTGACACTCTTGAAATTTGTTGGCAAATATTGTCATATTCTTGGTACCTACCTGCACATTGAATCACATACCTCTCAGAAAATTATATATGTACCTTAAAAACTGGATAAAATTGTGCATGCTGATAGTGAAGCAAAAAAAAAAGATGTCATATTGTTTATGATTTTGAGCTTTATTTCTAATTGTATTGGAACTAGAATGTTTGAATAACCTGAAAATAGTTTGATTTTTCATTGAGTTAAAAAGTGTTAATATACCAAACATTCATTTTTTTTGTTTATTTTTATTTTGCAGAAAAAAATAATGGAAATTTAAAACTACAACTCACATGTATATCTTCACCAAATTACTTGGCCAACCTTTCTGATGAAAAATTGAATCTGAGAAAGGCAGTCAAAATGTAAAATATCAGTGTCAAATTCCTGTGAAAACAAAATCTGCAATGAGTACAATAGGACAGTTTATTACTAGAGCAGGTAGTCCTCATGAAAACAATCTCTAACAGTTACAAGATGACAAGTATTGGTGGAATAGATAATCCTTGTGAAAACAAAATCTTCAAGAATTTCAATATGACAAATTTCATTGGAATAGAAAATATTTGTGAAAACAAAATGTCCTATGATGACAATAAGATGACAAATAACAGTGGGATACATAATCCTTTTAAAAACAGTGTTTCCAACAGTGATTGTAAGATGACAAATACTAGTGTGATAAGTCTGTGTGAAAAGGACTATGTTGAAAAGTTTACTGAAACATGTATAGATGCATGTAAAAAGTTACAAACATCTAGTAACTGTGACATAGAAAAGATTACAGAGAGAATAGATTCTATTTCACTAAATGAAACAGATAATAAAGGAAGTAAAGATCAACAAGAATCAAAAAACACATCTAGGTCAGATTTCCTTTCTGAAGAAGTTGAACATCATTCAGAAGAAAAAATTGTAGTGCGAGGACCAGTTAACATTAATGATGACAAAAGAACTGCATATCCCTCCTCCAAGAAACTCGTATCAACAAATGTTAAATCCAATATCCAGAAAGTATTGAATAATAAGAATTTCTCAGAAGTTTTGTCAATTACAACAAAACCCTTTATGTCTGGAGGTATTGTCATTAGTCAAAGGTTGGAACCTGAAAGCCAACATCTATCCATAGGGGCTACCTACAGTGTACATTCTCCTGATTCTTCCACTAGTCCTGGAAGTTTTTATTCCAACAATTTAACATCCCCCTTTTCTGAAGAATTACAGAGCCCTTTTTCAGATGTATCCTGTGCTAGTGAGTTGTGTGGTGATGAAAGCTGCATTGATTTGTTAGATAGTAGTTCTCCTGTTCCAGAAAATATTTGGGAATTTGTTATGGAGTGTGAAGAAAACCAGCACTGTAATAATGTAATAAATAAATCTGATCCAAGTATTTCTAAGTCATGTAAAGGTTGGGATGAACATATTTTGTTTCAGAAGTTCATTCAGGACAAAGACAATTTGCAACAACCAAATGAGACCTCTAGCCATTCAGATGATTATAATTCTTTTAAAAACTTTATTGAATCACAAGAACATGCATTAAAGAACTATTCCACTGATTTCAAATGTCAACAATCAGACAGTTTTAATTCTACATGTAACCCTCAAAACTCCATGGGTTCTGTGACATCTCAGTCCATACTTTATTCAACTTCAAATGCTCACTGCTCTAGCTTTGAACAAAATTCCTTTTCAGATCTTGACAGTTTCCCCATCCAAAACCCCACTGATATTCATGACTCTCTGTCAGTTAATCAAAGTGATATATTCCAAAAATCCAACATTATACCTGATGCATCTTTTAACCTTCCCAGCACATTTCAGAATCAAAGCATTCATTGCGATTCTTCATCAAATTACTGTAACTATATTCTTCAAATTCCAAATACATCTTTATTAGATAATAAAAATACTGTTGTCCAAGTCCCAGTAACCAATGTATCAGTAGATTGTTCACCTTATTCTGAAAATACCCGTACTCAACAAAAAGCAAATGTGAATAAAATGCAGAACTATTCCGATGATGTCAAAGTTTCTTTAAGTAACCAAGACCTATCCCTCCAAAATTTCAGTATTGTAGATTGCAGTAAGAGTTGTGGTTTTCAAAATACTAGCAGTGTACAAAAGGGCTTTTCTTCTCTTCAAGAGCAGCAGCTTATTGTCAGAGACAATACTTTGTCTAACCAGAATTTTGTAACTGAGTTTATAGAAACTATTGATTTAGCTACAACCAGTAATGCACTACAAAGCTCTTGCACCACACAAATTCCAGGTTCAATTACAACTAATAGTTCGTCCCAAAATCCTGATAATGCACAGATTGTAGATTCAACAGAATTTAATAATCCAGCACAAAATTTTAATGCTACAAAAACAAACTGTGAGTTACAGAAGAATTCAGTTTCTGAAAATTTCAACACAACTGTATCATCATGCATAGGAAATGATAGCAAGCACAATTTTCAAAGTCACAATTCTATTCCAGCTGCTATTAGAGATAACTGTAAAAGAGTGCCTCAGATTTTATCACAGCAAAATTGTGTGAATGGAAGCCTATCCACTGTAACTTGGATTATATCAAACAAAGTTTTACCTAGAACCAGGCGAATACTTCCTAAACCTGATAAAAACCAAGTCGTCAGTGAATCTTCAGACAGGTACAGTATGTCAACCTTTTTATTTTTGTTATTTTTGCATTTTCTTAGGTAGATATTGAGAGGAACAATAACATGTCTCTATTTTCAAAGAATTTATTTCTCATAACTTTATTGGTATTTTTTTCTGAAAATATAGCTTGAAAAGTAACATTATATTTCATATTCTTTTTATAACCGATTGCTTTGTATATTTGACTTTTGAGATTTCAGCTTTTTCATGATACAGTGTCTTCTGTGGTCTTCCTTATAGTACAAGTTATCATGCATTATATCATATGTAAGAGAAACTGTAATTAGTTACCTGATTCTGATCTTCCTTGGACCAGAACAGATATAAATTTTAAGAACTTTGTTATTGATTGATAATATTATGAATAAAAGTATTTCATTCAATTCCAGTAACAAACATCAGTTTCAACCACTATGCCATGTGATGTGCTATGGCATAAAGATTGCTTGCTATACAAGTATAGCACAAATTCAGAGGATTGCCACATCATGGCTGTAAATGTTTACAGGCATTAAGAGATGTTATAAAAGGTTGTGTTATAAAAAAAGTTTTTCTTTGGGCACACTTTAAACATGCAGTATATTTTTCAGCATTGCTTGTAAATATTCATGAAAAAAGTAATAACTTAATACTTTAATTCACAGTTATGGTCTAAAGATAGATATCCAACCATGTACTTCCTTCCCTCCTGTTACATTAATGGATCAACAATATAAGTAAAATAAGATTGGTGAAAAATAAATAATTCTTGCTTTTTTCTTTATTTACTAGCTGTCAAATGCTTCTTTCAACTCAAAATTGCAAGGTAACATCACAAGTGAAAAATAGAAAGGAAAGATTTGGCCACAAGTTTAAATATAAAGGTAGTGCCTTGGAAGAATTACGAAAGACTATGAACTCTAAAGACATAGACAAGTATTCTTTGAAAGTTAATCTAAAGATGGCAAATGAACCAGAAAAAAATGAATTTATTTTCAAAATGGATGAGTATGGAAGGTAAAGTTGAAAATAGATTTTTCCAATATAAAGTTAAAAAAATCAATGTAAAAACAGTGAAATCCTTTATATAATTTTGTTTACTAAATTAACATATGAATAAATAGTCAAATGTTCTTAGGTAATATGTATAATGTCTTAGAAAAAAATACTCGAACAATTTGTACAATTTTCTATTAGTTTTTAACTAAAATTTAAAGTACTTTTAAATAAGTTTTCTCAATTATATTTTAACTAATGTTTGAATTCCTGTTTTTGTAATGAAGGTATTGAGATGACTAAAGATACTTTAAAACATCTATTTAGAAAAAGTTTTCTTTGCAAAATGTCAAAAGAATGTAAAACTACATATACCATGAATTTTATATTACATTCTAAGATAGATTTTGTTTATATTAAATACTTAACAGGTTTAAGTGGGTAAAGTTGGATTTATTTGAAAGAGTTATGTACTGCATTTTGGGAGCGTATGTAGCTATCATCAGGTATATTTTCTTTTAAGTAATCTAATTTTACCCATTTAAAGCTGGTATGTGTTCAGTTAACTTTGAATGCGTAAGTGGATCCCTTTCTTATAATATAAGCATTTGTTCACAAGTGATGGAATTTAAACAATCAAAAGTTTTTACACATTAAATCATCTTATACATTGATGGAAAGAATGGTTTATTTTGCAAAGCCATACATAATTTTCTGTTAAAATAGGGAGAAAACTAAATTTAACTAAGTATCATGCTACTCTTCAAATATTTTTAGAAATAAGAACTTTAGTCATGTTTATTATTTAAAATGGCTGGCATTGTCTAATGATTAGGGTATTCTACTCTCAATCTGTGGATCTTGGGTTTGAAGTCCATGACCAAACCTGCTCACCTTTTCAGCTATATGGGTTTTATAATGTGACATTCAATCCCTCTATTCATTGGTAAAATAGTAGCCCAAGAGTTTGTGGTGGGTGGTTCTGATTAGCTGCCTTCCCTCTAGTTTGTCATTTTAAAATTAAGAATGGCTAACACACAGTAGCTTTGCAAATAATTCAATAAACAATTTATCATAATAAGTGGCTTTTAATTAATATTTGCACTTAAAGTTAAAAACAATGTCATCTGCATGTAAATGAGAAGATGTCAGATTTTTGTTCCCAAACTGATTTTTTTTTTTCAAACGATTGGTGAACTTAGAAGTGGCATTGTGTTTATTGCATAGACACAGATAGTGTGAAATCTTTACACCTTTGTATAGCAGTATACATATGTTTAAAAGTCATTGTTTTATTATTACAACTATGCAATTAAAATCAGTTTTTCCCTCTGTTGAATTACTGGAATATTTTTGATATCAAAATCTAAGAAGTGACAATTAAAAGATAACACTAATTTATACTATTAGTTTTAAGTAGTACAGTAAAACTGACTGAAAATATTGTTTACATGGTTGTACATATATCAGATTTAAACAGTATAGAAGTGTAGACTACAGACAGTTTCACTCAGTTAAAGTAACCCATATTTTTTTTTTTTACAAAATGTATAGTTAAGATAAGCAAGATATTATTTATACATCTAAAATTAGTTTTTAATTAGCAGTAAATTTATCAGGAATCAAAGTTTAATAATGAATAAAAATGCAATGGCAACAGCATCAAACATTTGATACTTGCAATATGGAAATGAATCTTTAATACTTGAAAATTTTGGAATTAACATATTTCATCTTTGGTAAATTATATTAAGCAAGGGAAAGTGCTAGATACAGAGATTTCTATGCTTATAATGTTCCAACATTTTATAAACAGGAAATAAAATACAAACTAAAAAAAAAAAAGGATTGCAACAGATATTACAATATTATGGTCTTCAGCAAATTATTGAAGTTATTTATTACAAACAACTGAAGGAAAGTTGTGTTATTATTTAGAGTGGGGAGTTCATTTATAGACTTTCTAATTAATTAAGAGTTCATTATTTGATCCAAATGAGATGATTTTGAAAACTATAATAATAGTGAAATGGTTGCTGCTTTCACTGTGTGTGAAAATTATGTAGTCTGAAAGATTTGAGATGTTTTCTTATTCTGCTTGATCCTCTTATGTGTTTGCAGGAATATTAGAGTAATTTACATATTGTTTTGCCAATGTAAGTGACACTAAGCCACCTTTGTACATTTATACATGATCCAAGAACATGTAGGAGTAAATAATACCTTTTAGATCTGAATATATATTGAATTCTGAAGGGTAGTTTAAATATTATTTGGAATTTAACCTGTGGATGAAAAGTTTTAATTATTCTTATAATTTGTGACTTCAGTATAAAACCTTTATCTAAAACAAGGAATGAAAAATTTTAATTTCTTTCACTTTATTTCAGTTCCTCTATATAAAATGTTAGAACTTTATACATTTAGAAATCATTTTTTAATTTTAAACCTTGTTTAATATAGTTTTTTATAATTAGCTGCATGTAACAAAAGTATTTAACTACAACACAGTTAGTAAGTAGTCTATTATTATTATTTTAGGAAATATTTAAGAGATGTAAGTATATTTCAATTTATAATATATCTTTTATACTAATTATGGAGAGTACCAACTGTTTTGGTAGTATGGTGTATGTTTGCTTTAGAGTTTTGGTTTGTTTTTATGAACTATAAGCACGTATGAAAATTTACATACACTTGTATATTTATATATATATATTTTATGCTATAACAAAATACTTTTGTCCAGCTTCATACATCGTGCAATCAAAACAAACAACCTTGTCCAAACCTTTGTGCTGTTGAAAAATTGGAAACTTGTAAGAGAAAATCAGAGAATTAACTATATCAAGGAAATCAACAGTCAAGACAAGGATGGAAGGGTAATAATTATATTAATATTGGGCATATACTGGATGCTCAAATATCTTCATTAGTTATGAAGACTAT
The DNA here is from genome assembly GCF_000517525.1 of Limulus polyphemus. NCBI lineage: Eukaryota > Metazoa > Arthropoda > Merostomata > Xiphosura > Limulidae > Limulus > Limulus polyphemus. The sequence goes on along the minus strand of NW_013665846.1, from coordinate 705,119 downwards.
ATATATATTTATATATATGTATACTGTATTTTTAACTCTCTCACTGTCATGGGTACACATATATGTTCTCCATCTTGTGCTCTGCCATGGGAGTCTGGAATTTTGTACCACCTTAAAACTTTCCAAAGTTTAACAGTTTCAAATTTATGATAAGTGACGAAATATTGAAATGTTTTTGTCTTTTTTTATTGTGTATCTAAAACTAAATGTGGCAGTGAAAGGGTTAAGGTATAAAATGCTTAAGCTAACAAAAATTTATATACACACACTATAGCTCTTTAGGGCTTAACAAATGTTAAAACATGATAATTTATCATTAAAATTAAGTCATAAGACATATGTTGTTCGTTGATGTTTTTTCCCAGTTATAAATTTTGTTAAAAACATCTTAATTGAAGGAGTTGAACTAAGTCTAATAATGACTGTTTATAGATTTTAGTGGGAAATGTTTAAATTTAATTTTTGATTTATTGTCTACATGCAAGTGTACATTAGTAAAAGAAGCTAATCGAAACTTTCACTGTGTGATTTTTTATATCATTACAGACCTTTTTTAAACATGCGCTTCAACTAGTGAGAAAATGTGTAAAGTGTGATTTAAAAATACTGTAACAATAACTATATAAAATATTTTCACTTGTAGGTGTGGCTTCTACAGTTATTACTTGAGCAATATGTGATGTAGTAATGAAAAATTATGTTTGACATTGATCATCCATAGTTTAGTACTAACTATGTAACTACACAAATATTTTAGTTTCCTCACTAAGTTTATAGTAGTTTTTCAAAGCAAAAAACTTATTTTAGCAACTTCACAGTATATCTATAAATGTTTGTTATAACTTATAAGATAAGGCATTGTGGTATACTATGCTGAAAATAAATTTTCCGTGAAATTATGCAGTGGATCTTACAAATGACTGGCTGTGGGTGAATACAAAAATAATAATAATATATCTCAAATTGAAATATTAGTTATCTTCACAGTGGCTTATCATGTTAAACCTACTATGAATAGATATATGTCATAATAATTAATGATTGGTATGCCATATCCAACATTTTTGAATAACTTGTTCAGAAACATACCTAATAGATGTATATAAGTGCAAAAATATTTGACTCATTTAATGTATTATATCAATAATTGAATAATAATAAATCAAGCTAATTTAACAATCAACATTCTCTTTCTAGACACTTCTTCACTGTGCTGTACTTGGTATGCCGCACACTCCTCTTCTCACAAAAGCAATCCTTGAGCTTGGAGCTGATATCACAATTAAAGATGCCAAAGGAGAATCTCCACTTCATTATGCTGCTTGTAGAGGATTAGACTTTGTGGAAGTGTTACAAGTATTAACTGACATGTCAGGAAATGTAAATATCAAAAATTCAAATGGTGAGTGATAAATATAATTCTCAAATCTAACAAGTTTAATTGCTTACTGGGAAAAACATTATATTACTACTCTATTGTTTTTCAAAGCTTAAGCATTATTTTCATCAAACATAAAGATAGAAATCCTATGAAATTAAGTCATATTTGTACAATGTGTATTGGTTTAGATGATTCTGAAAAAAATAAGACTTTATATTGTTTCCACTTGTTAACATGATTAATTGAAAAAAAATGTGTAAATTATTTAAAACTATTTTTAAAGACAAATTGAATCTTGGTTACAAACAGCTTAGTTCAGTTAGATAGCAGTAAGGGACTAAAACATAATCTTGTGTGATAAAAGATCAACTAACTAGGAATTAGCTTTTGAAATATACAGTCTTTTCTATTCCATTATCATTTTTATTCTAATTATACTTTCTCTTGTTTTTATAGAAAAGCAGTTTATTTCTCTTCAATAGTGTTTAATTTAATACAAAAATATACCAGTTAATTACTTTATTGTCCTTTTCGTGATTCTTAGTAAAACTTAATTAATTTAAAGCTAAATATTAAAACAAAATTCCTAAATATCAGTTTTTGTGTGTCAGGTTGTATGTTGAATACAGCTTTGGTTCAAATGATATCTTTGTGATGTCCAACTACAACATCTATAGTTTCTTATGAATTAGAAACTCAAATTACCGATGTTGACAAGCTACAATATAAAATAAGAACTTCCTATCTTTCCTATTTGCTGAGATATCACAAAGTTAGAAAATCAAACACAATGGCTCCACCCACCTCTTTCGATGTACACCTACTTCTGTCTGTGATATGTGAATAACCAATCAAATGATTTCATGATTTTCTCAGTCAAAAGAAGGTGGGAAGTTCCCAAGATTATTTCTTTGTTTTGAATCACAGAATGAAGTGGTAAGTGAAAATGTTGACAAAAAAAAAATATTTTTGCTCAAATACAGTTTGGTTAGCAATGCATATATATAAAACCTAAAAAAAATTTATTTTACATCCTCCATGTGTGAAATTTGAAAAGCGTTAGGAAATTATGGCAAGCAGGCAAACGAGTACAAAGTTTGCAAGCAGAAAGAAAAAATCATTGTTCTCTGTATTTCCCTATTTACTATTCTATGTTTTAAGAACTTATTTGTAAATAGAATAATATGTATATATACATATGTAATATATAATTACTGAAATGTGACTATTTTACAAAATACTGGTTCACTAGAACAAACTTTGTAAAGGCCAGTTTTATACCACTAGATATGGTAACATGACTACATGTGCTTCTAGTGATAGTAACTTCTGTATAGTTAGTTAGACAAAGCTGAAAGATCAATAAAAATAAATGAATAATCTATATATATAGATAGATAGATGTATAATGTTATGAAATTTAGGCTGTTTAGAACTAAACATTTATGGTTTTTTGTAATAATTTGTAGTCATTCTAGAATGAAAAAAAAACATAATTTATATCTATTTCCTTATTTTTTATTTTGGTTACAAGGTTGGTCAAATTGACCAAACCCATACAGAGATACAGTAGTGAAAATAACAGATAAAATATGAAGTTTTTTCCAAGAAAAACGTTTGATAATTACTGGAGGTTATTAGGTGTTTATAAAGATTTTGCATGTGAAATTTGACAATTTTCTGATGCATAAAAGAATTTTTAATCTTAAAATCAAAATTAATTTGCATGTTGAATAGTCAACATTCAAAAAGAAAAAACTAGCAAATCATTACTTCAAAAATCTTAACACTTAATAATAAAAAAAAGAATGAAGTTTACTGGTAATTGCAAAATTTTGTGAAGATATACTTCAAGTATTAAGTTAGTTTGAAAACTTAACAAGCATAATGAGGTCAGTCTCTGGGACAGAGCCCGTAGTGAGAGAGGTAAGCAAGTTATTAATGAAAAACAAAATATGTATTATTTTTCTTTATTGTTTTTGTAGATTTCTTTATTTCATGACTAAAAATACCTTCCTTACAAAAATCTTTTTTTGTGTAGTTTTATTTAACAGTCTGTAAAAAAGTTTTAGGTTTTTTTTGATAACATAATTTTATCATCTTTGGAATCATCTTTCAGTTATCTACAAATGATTTTAATTGTGAAATATCATTATGTATATTTTGACAATAAGTCCCTACAAAAGATATATTCTCACTAGATTTATTAATCTCTCTATCTAAGTGCTTTTATTAAAGTTATTCTTAGCAATTTCCAAACCTCATAGTATAACATTTTCAGGATGGTAACACTGAACTAAAAACAGTGTTTAGTTCTAGTAATCTATTAACCCTTGTTTCTTCATTATAAACCAAACAATATAGTCTACTTACAGGATTTACAGGAACATGTAATTTATATGTTTAGGATGGTTACTAAAAAAATCTACATACTGATGTGAGTTTGTGAATTTGTAAAAATGTCAGTTACATTCTCCTTTTCTGGTGAAACACTTACTAATTTACTAATGCATCTAAAAAAGGACAAGGCTTTCCTATTTTTTCAAAGGGAAATTTAACCTCATTATTTATTGAATTTAAAATAAAAATATATTAGTGTATTGAGTATCCTTCCATATCACAAAACATTTGTTTAGAAACCTTCTCCAAAAAGTTTTTACATAAACTTCAAAATTCACATTAAAATAATCAGGAAGAATGTTAATTAATTGTAGTTTGAAAAATCCCTTAGCGATATTAGCATAAGTTGGAGCAACTTTTGTACCCATTGTTGAACTAGGTATATGGTGAAAAATTTGTTCCTCATGATTATAAAAAAAGAATTTCTTATGACTAGATCTAAACCTTTATTAATTCTGGGATGAATTAGTTCCTTGTATCCAGAAAAGAATTCCACAGCTTTATGCCCATAATCATGTTTAATACTTAGATAAGGAGCTACTACATGTAAAGAAATCAAATTGATGTTCTAATTTTTTAACAAATTCAAAATAGTTTCTAATAAGGTTTAGAATGTGAGATAAAAAAAATTAATGATATATTCAAAAAGTCATTTAAATGTTCTGTGACTTGTTTTATTACCTCCTACAATCTGATTTCCAAAAATATTGGGAGTTTCTCCAATATAAATGTATTCACTTTTTGTTTCTAACAATATTTCATTAATCTTTTTTTTGGTTTATGGATCTTTGGAAGTAAATAAAAATAACCAATTTCTGAATTACTCAAAATAATATCTTTTTCTTTTGTTTATCTTACCTTAAGTTTTTCAAATTTCATTAATTTTTCTCTCATGGAATTTATGCATCTCAACTTATTTAAACCTTCTATTCTTTGGTAAACAATTGCATCATTTAAATGCTCATAAAACATCTGATTATCAAATTGTTGGGTAATAATTACCCCTAATCTACAGGTGGACCTCACTTTGCAAAAGGGTTATGTTCCTGAAAAATCTTTTGTAAAGTGAGGTAGATCTTCTCATTGATTACCATTATATAATTGAAGCTACATTCTCAATGAAAAAAAAAAATTAGCCGAAACATAATAAACTGACAATGAACATATTTTAATGATAGTTTTTGGGGTAAACGAAGAATATAAACCATTGATAAATTTATCAAATCCAAATTAAGTTCTATACATACAAGAAAGTGGAGTGGTTGACACATAAGGTTATGGTGTAGGTGGAGGGAGTTGAATGATGTTACTGGCTGGTAGGAGAAGGGGCAGAATGAACTTCTGTTTCACAGTTATCATCGTAGTCTGCAGGAGGACTTGGAAGAGGATCCATTGAAACAGGTGAGTCAGCATCATCTTCATGACTTGATAGTGTTGATGGTAGTTTCTATGAAAAATCTCTCTCCACTGCAGGGCAGAAAAATTTGGTAAACAATTGTTCTTGTTGTCCAAGCCTTCTTGTTGGACCTCCAATTAACTGGCAGATTGGTCTTGACGTACCCCTTAAGTGCCTGTAGATTTTCAGAATGGTGAATCATAAGGGGTTTCAACTTGAAATCACCCTCTGCATTGCCTCCCAGAATTAGGGAAACTCTGTCTTTGTGACCTGGTTCAGACTTCTCTTCCCTTGACAAGTCTTGTCAACTTTGAAAATTTGACAGGTCATATATCCTCCTTGTTCGATAATACCTTCTAGAACTGATAGGTATGCTGCTGCCTCCTTGTCAGCACTTGCTGCTTCAACAGTCATCTTTAGGCTGTGTAGATTGTGCCTTTTTTTTAAATATGCCAAGCCAGCCTTTGCTTGCAGTAAAAGTTGTAGTATCTTTAGTACTTGTACTAGTCCTGATTTTGTCTGTTCTTTTTTTCTGCAGTTCTTCAAACAATGAAAGTGCCAATTCCTGCAAAGCCACATTAGTCAATGGTGAATCCTTCCACTGCTTCATGCCATTCACCCATAGAGCTAACAGATGTTCCATTTCTTCCATTATGTTAGGGCGATATCTAGTTAGTAATTTAGCAGATGCAGGTGTCAAAGTCTTAGCACTTTGGATAACTTTTTCTTTCTTGATAGTTGCTATGGTTGATGGTGAGAACTTGAATGCTTTGGCAATCTCTGTGAGTCTATGGCCTTCATCAAACTTTTTTGATGGTTTCCAGTTTTGTTGTTACTGAGATGGCTTTTCTTGCTTTTTTTGGCTTACTACTGGCACTAGAATCACTTCACTACGCTTACCAGTCATTTTGGATTTAAGGACAGAGTACAATCTAAATAAAACTTGAGAAGTCAGTTGGTTGTCACCTTCCATGATTCAAATAAGATGTGCGGGATGTAAACAGATGCCAAGGTGGTATGAACTCTTAGCACATGGGCTGGTCAAACTGCGCATGTCGAGACGTTTTAGTGAGTTGCATTCAAAATTTAATTAAACTATTTAATTACCATGATACACAAACAAACTTGACATCAAACCATAGATAAAAACTCAACTTTTAATATTATATAAGTTTTAATTCGTAATTTTATAAGAAAATATTAAAAAACAATCTCAAATTACCCTAGTGTGAGAATTTGAATATTTGTTCCCGAGTCGTTTCCTCTTCTGGATTTTTTTTGTCCACCCCCTTTAAACTATGAAATGTTACATAATATATTCTATATTATTTTGTCATTGATCTTCTCAATCTATATTTTATATCCTTCAATCTTATGGAACTAAAGAACAATCAATGAAAATGCAAGAACCTCTTGCCATGCCCATCTTTCACTTGCTCTAATTTACAATTTGCTAATACATTTTTCTGAGGCTGAATCCTATTAAATTTATAATCAATAGAAAGCCTAGAATACAATTGATTGATGAAAGGATGATTCATCCTATGTGATCTTACAGATAATTGACAATTTAGCTAATGAGAAAATTGTTTTTCCCACAAGAGCATAGTAGGAGAGCTAAAGTTGAATTTCTAATGGCTCAAGTCACGTGATTAGAGAGCAAGAAAATTTCTTACAGTAAGAACTGTTTCTCAGCTGCTAACATGAAATTATTGTGTTCTTCCGTGTATTATTTACTTAATGAAAAAACAAAATTGTGGACCAGTAATGTTCATGTAAAATATTAGAGCTAACATAGAAGGACAGTTGATGGCAAAAAAAAAAGGATTAAACAGGTGAGTGATATATTTCTTGTTTTTTTATCTATTCTTTGTTTATTATTATCAAGGTAACTAAAAATTTAAAATTAGAAACTTATAGGCTAAAAGAGGCTAAATTAGGTAATATATATAACAATAATGATAATACCGTAAGAAAAGAATTGGCAAAAAAATGCCCACAAAAAATTCTTAATTCCAGGATTTGGT
>NW_013665846.1:697008-697709 GCF_000517525.1 Limulus polyphemus | reverse complement strand
AAATTATCTTTCCATCATTTTTGAATAACAAAATATAATTAAGTATTTTGATAAATTTACTGTAGTTCATGGTTTATTTCTTTTACTGGGTCAAAATCTTATTTTATTTTTACTAATGATTTATTTTTATTTGGAACATCATAAAAGTATTCTTTGAGTTTTAACTTTTGTAGTGAATTCATACATAATGTCTGGCAGTAATGTTTCATTAAACTTATTTGTAGGAGTAAGTAATAGTCCTTTTGCTAATAATCATATTTCTTTTTTTTTCTGTTAAATTAACTTTAAAGAAATACTGATCCTGGTTATCTAAAAGTTTTTGAAACTATGTCATATTTTATTTTTAATTTATATGTCTTGTATAAATTTTCTCATCCTCCAATCCTCATATCTTCCATTCTTTGTGTATACCTTTTACTGTCCTTGTATCTTGTGTTGACTTTGAACATATTTGCCTCCTGTAGCAGCACTTTTTGGATTTTATCTAGTGTTGTTATTATCCTGATTTTATTATAAATTCGCTGTAAAGTTGCATCCTGAAGGGTGACCTTTGAAGTCATGACATCAGTAGCAAATTTAATAAAGAGAAAAAAAACAAGAGTATAAGTGTGGTGGTGTTTTGTGAGTATGTATGTGTGTGTGTGTGTGTGTGTGTGTGTGTGTGTGTGTGTGTGTGTATATATATATATATATATATATAT